>NC_026479.1:1747432-1861668 GCF_000328475.2 Mycosarcoma maydis
AGGATTACCTGCACCTCCCCAATCCCAGCACTCGTATCATGGCACCGCGTTCCGAGCCAGCTTCCTGCGAGGTGGTGCGGAAGCGGTGCCATTGTACGAGTGCTGGGATTGGGGAGGTGCAGGTAATCCTTTGGAGATGTGATCAAAGCAGTCGCGGATGACCTCATCGACCTGCTTCTTACTGGCAGACAGGTCTAGAGATGGCGGAAGCACGTGTGGTGGAAGCTGAGCGAGCTGTGCGCGCACCTTTTTGGCCGAGATCGAGCTGAGGTCGGCATTGTTGAGAATCTGGATGATGGCGGGACGGAGTATGGCGACAGTGGCGGGGTCGAGAGCGTGAGGCTGTGACATGGTTGTGGATGTGTGAGGCAAGAGGGACCAAGCGAGAGACGCGTGGATGCAAGAGTGCCAAGAAGCGGCTGGAAGAGTATCGACAGAGCAGGGGGCTAGCTTCGGAAGGGCACGACCCAAACTGCCGCTTAGCTACGAGATGCGCTCAAGGGTGCGACCAGACGCTTGGTGATCAGGGTTTGCGAGGATGAGCGAGCAAGGTGACACAAGCCGTGATGCAGCGAGCAAGAGATCGAACCGAAACCCGAGATGACGAACAGTCGAATGTATGGAGAGCGGGGCCGCCGGAGAAAGGAGGGGCTGGTGGGCGAAGAAGTTTTATGCAAGATGAAGTGATGTAAGATTGGTGGCGATCACGAGGTTAGCGGACGGTGAGCAAAGGTGACAAGGGCCAAGGTGGAGTTCTGTGAGTTGGGTGAAGAAGAAAGAAAGCGCAACGAGGTGATCACGAATCACGAATCGTGAATGATGCCAAACTCACGCCTCGTGACTGCAAACAACAAACACACCAAATCCTGAATCCTGAATCCTGAATCCTGAATCCTGAATCCTGAATCACGAATCACGAATCACGAATCGTGAATCACTGAATCGTGAATACATCAACGCGCAAAACTGGCATGTGCCCTCTTACGACTGTGTGCGCTGCTCCCGATGTGCCAAGCAAGGATGATGGACAATTCACGATTCTAGCGTGTAGTCACGAGTGCACAGTTGTAACTCGTTCGTCTTCCGTCGTTAGTTTACTCGTGACAGAGTGCACGGTGTAAAGAGTTTTGTGTTTGGTTGGCTCTCTCTGCCCGTTGACGCTCTTAACCGAAACGTGAATTAGCAACTGCGTGACGGAGATTCACAGCTTTCAAGTTGCATGTTAGCTTGGCCTGTGCCTTGGCCTGATCCTCACTCACAACTCGTGACTGGCTCAGTTCAGCAGAGTGCACAAATCGCGACTATGCACTTTCCAGCTGAAGTGCCAGTCTTTTTAAATAAATAGTATTTCTCTGTCTCTCTCTCTCTCTCCTCTGCCAAATCGTCGCGCCTTTCGCCCGACACGACATTCTTAAGTAGGGTGTAAGTTATTCTGGAGGTCTGCTCGGAGCGGGCATGCGTTAACTTATGCCATAACGTTAAACGTGAACCACAGAATCGTGAATGCGTCAAGGCCAAGCGTACCTAGCATGTTGGAGCTAGCCCGCCTAACATTTATTACTTGAAATTTAATCGATGCTGGCGCAGCATGCTCGTGACTCGCCACTCTGATAGATGAGACGCGATCTAGTCAACCGAGAGCCGCGCACACGCCTCACCGTTGCAGCAGGCTCAGTCCCAGATAAGATCAATCAATCTCATCAGGGGCAACCTGAACAGGAATCCACAAGTCGATCACTTGCAACTGAAACTTATGTTGCATCTATACATTTTTGTCGATAGCATGCTGCCCGATCTGGATCGTTGCTGACGTAGTTTGCTCTAAAATCGGCGATGAAATGCTTTCCTCTGGTTTGGTTCGGTTCATCCAGTCTCGAGGATGGATTTCGCACGAGAAAGCGGTGTCTTTCCAGTTGTATTTTTGGAATATGAGCAGCGCAATCACAGAATCGAATCTTGAATGCAGACCCTATCCATAAATCAGATTCCACATCCACTCACACTTCTGTGACTCTGCCTCGGCCGCGTGGTCTGTGCAGTAACAAGTGAGTGTCAACTTGCACACCGCGTGACCCTTGCGCTTCTTCTCTTCCCCCCCGCCTCGTCTTCCACTCAGCGCGTCGCTCAGCCATCGTCGACACCATCATCTCTCTATTAATTCGTCGACAGGCCACTCGAGCCCATGTACCACACCATGTCTACTACATAATTTTCGAGCAAATTCCACAGACCAGCACGGCAACGCCCTCGGTTGCATTCAAGCATACGCCGTGCAAGGCGTATCCATCATCATGTCATCACAGCCACCTTCAGCGCACGCCGTACAAGCGCAGCAGAGCATCAATGGTGTGCCGTACTATCGATCTCATCCTGGAATGTCCGCTACAGCTGCTGTCTCCTCGGATAAGCCGGTTCCACCAACACCTGAATCTGTACCGCAGGCAACGTCGGTAGCCCCAACATGTCCAACATCCGCGCCTGCTCTGCAACCCGACCCGGAGCAGCGCAAAGCTCAATGGGCCGCTCGACCTGATGCTGATGCTGCTCGTGTCTATGAACCGCACTCGAAACCAAGAGATGTGTTTCTGCGGGTCCGCGTTCATACCATCGAAAAGGCCAAAAAGGATCTGCTGGTGCGCCTCGATGCGCTCACCAACCTGCCGCACTTCCGCTCGTCTTCGTATCCTGGCGTGACACGCACCTACCGCGAGCTGTGTCTCTATTCTCTGGCGCTATCGCTGTCGAGTCCCGCCATCATCGTGCCCGCCTTGCCCTTGCCCTCCACCACTGCAAGCGGCTTGGAAGATACCCGCATTCTGCGTCTCATGCTTGCTAGATGGTTCTCGCGCGTTTTGGCCGAGCCGGCACTGCGCGATCATCCCGAAACTCGCAATCTGATCGAAGCCGACTTTGCCTACTCGCCCACGCCGCCGGGCACTGGAAGCTCTTCGGCAGCTCGCAAGCGATTCGCCAACGCAATGGCAAGCGCCGCTTCGGTCGCGTACGGCGGTGTCGACGCCACTGGCGCGCTTCCCAACGGCGTCCTCGCCACATCGGCCTCGGCTGGCTCTCGCGTTAGCAGCGGCGGTGGCTTTAGCATCCTCGGTCTTGGCGGCAGCTCGAAAGGTCTCAGCACGTCCCGAAGCGTCTACGACGACGACGAGGAGCTTGTGGCTGCGCGAGCCGAAGTGACACGCCTCGAGATGCAGTTCGCTGACGCTGCCGAGGCGTCGGAAAAGCTGGCAAATGCACGGCGTTCGCTTGTGGTGGCGCTCTCGGATCTAGCTGTCAAGCTCAACAATCTCGGAGCGGTAGAAGAGATGCGTGCGCCGTCATTGCGCCTCGGTCTTCCGTATGTGCTGAAACGCACCGCCTACACGGCGCGCAGCCTTGGCGATCTGCAGGACGCGCTGAGCAACACAGAGCTTTTGACGATCGGCGATGCGGTCGCGTACCAGTCGATCAACGCGCGGGCGGCCAAGGAGACAATGCTGGCGCGCAACGCGCTGGTCGAAGAGCATCACAATGCGCAAAAGACGACGGTGAGCAAAAAGAGGGAGGCGGAGCATCTCAAGATGCAGCGCAACCTGCGCGCGGATCGCGTCGACGATGCGCTCGAGGAGCTCAACGAAGCGCAACGACACGAGCATGCGCTTGCACTGCATTTGGGCAAGATCAGCCAGGAGCTGCATCACAGCTTGCAGAGCCACAGTCGGTATGCGCACCAGGATCTGCAGCACGCGCTGGCAGAGCATGCGAGAGGCAGTGTGATGTTCGCCACGCAGATGTTGAAGGAGATGCGTGGGTTCAAGCTCGAGTTGGACGATGGCGCGACGAGCGCCACTGCGCCGCAGACGGTCTCGCATGCGCGCCGAGCCGACGGATGGCGACTGGCGGTTGCACAGATCGGGGCGGATGCGAGTGGCAGTGCTAGTGCGGATGCAAGCGCGGATGCACGATCGGACGGCGCGGCGTCGTTGGTTGGCGAACACACGTCGCCGATGTCGGCAGCATCGACGGTGCAAACGCCATGGTCAGCGTCGGAATCGCAAGCACAATCACAATCGGCGTCGCAACTGCGCACGCACATGCACGCTCCACCGGCTTCTGGCGCATTGGCACACTCGGGCCTCTCGCAATCCGTACACTCGACCGCAAGTGCAGCAGGCGCGGCGGATGCGCGCCCCGCGTCCACGTCGGCTTCGGCGCGCCTCGGCACACCGACACAGTCCATGATCCTCGCTCGTCCCAACTCGGCGCCCAGACCGCCATTCGGGACACTCAACTCTGGCGCGTCCGGCACCGCGAGTGGCAGATCCCGCATCTCGGCTGCCGAAGCCGCCAGAAGCCTCGCCGGCACTTTCTGATCCCCCCGTTCCAACATGCTTCCATTCATCAGTCGCTCACCACTACCCCGCTCGCCTCACGTCTCCAGCCCCCACACTGAGCTTGCATGCGCTCTTCACTCGGCTCTGTACGCCTAGTAACACACATGCGCATGAGCGTATAGCGAGTCATGCTTGCTGAGAAAATGCGAATGATATAGATTGCGCGTCCATGTGACCAACGTAGTGTAACCAAGCGATAAGAGTCGTAGAGGGTAGATGCGGGCAACGGTAGCGGGGTATTAGCTGTATAGGGCGGTGCGCAATCTGCTTGCGGTCGAGGTGGGTGTTGTAGGTTCGTGCGGCGAGGTATCGAGTGGTTGTGGAGCCGAGTCTGAAAAGTGTGTGTGGAGTGCGCCGGCTGCATGAGGCGCCGATGGATCGTGCGACAAATAGCGCGTGCTCGCTGGCGGCTGTAGGGGCGGGAGAAGCCTCGATGACGTCGAGAGCGGCGACGGTGGCGGGTACACACCTCGCCTCACCGCCGACGGAGTCTGCATGGAAGGCGACAGCGCACGCGTGTGTGCATGCGACATCATCCTACCGTGCGTAGGTGTCTGCGAAGACGCCGATGCCAAAACTTCGGATCGGTGCGTGGGCGAAAACTGTCCATACACACTTCCAGCAGGAGCCGGCGCTCCGATCGACAGCTTATGAAGCGGCATCGACGTCGCGCCGCTTTCGCTCGACTCGCCATCGCGAGCTGCGTGATGCGTATGCGAGCCGCTCTTCCTGCGTCTGCTCGAGCTCGTAGAGCTCGCAGGCGCAGCATCCTGTGCGCAGTCGGACTCCTGCGACTGCTGATCCGACGCCGATGCCGATGCCGAAAGACCTTGACCACCGTCGTTTTCATCGCCGTTGGCTTTCGCCGCCGCCTCTTTGCGTCGCATGAGCAGGTAGCGCTGCCGACATTGGTGGTACGATCGCGTTCCCACAGCTCGCGAGATGAGCTCCCAGCGTTGGCCATGTTCCTTGATTGCCGCACGCAGCTTGGTGTCCTCTTCCGAAGTCCAGCGCACGTAGGGAAGCCTCTTTTCGGGATTCTGATTGCCACCAAAGCTTTTGGGCTCACCATTGCGAGACGAAGCTTGCGAGCCGTTGGGCTTGGAGTTGCGAGAACCATCGTGTGCTCTTGAGGAGGCAAGTCGCGAGCTCGACTTGCCACGAGCTTGGCGATCCAGGACCATTTCGTCCTCGCTACTCAGGCTGCCGATCGGGCTGACACCCTCGTATTCGCCAGACTTGTCGCTGCCTTGAGAAGGATTCTGGCTGGCTGTGGCCTGGTCAGCAAGCAGGTCGAGCGCACTCAGAGCCTGGCTTCCACCGGCGCTAGGCGGACCGCTGGGTGCATAGTCTTGGTACGTTCTGGCTTGCACAAACGGATCCGCGCCCTCGGTCTGAGTGCGGACCCGAGGTTGACGCTCGCCAAGGAAGGGGGAGCCGTGCGGCTCAAAGTCAAAGGCGGCTGATGACACGCGTCGGCGCTTTGGGCTCTCGTGAACCATGCGAAGCGGACTCGATTGGATGGGGTGAGGCGCAGCGCTGTATGCGTACGAATCGTACTCGGGACCGCGCTGCGTGGTGATCGAGAGGGGCGGCGGAGGATAAGCCATGGCGCGGTGAGCTGGCTCTCTTGGGTAGTAGGGTGGGTCGGTGACGAGAGGAGGGAAAGGCGCCGCGAGTCTGGATGAGCGCAAAGTGGGCGAAGCGGCTGCAGCGCCAGGGTTGAGCGTTTCTGCAGCCTGGAGAAGCTCGTCGATGCCTGTGAAGGAAGAAGCCGAGTCGAGCCTGCGGTGGCGGTGGGACCAGTTATCGCGTCGATCGTTAGTGCGGGCGAGTTCGTCGAGTTCTCGAGCTCGAACACCTGTGTGCGGCGTGTTGGGGATGCTGGCAACGGATTTGGGCGTCTTGGGCGGTCGCTCTGCTGACCTTGGAGGCGGCGTGCGAGGGCCGGCGGCGTAGGCTTCATCTCTGTCTGCCGTCATGGGACCCTCACTGGCCTGTCGCTTGACGGGTGAGGCGTGAAAAGCGAGGTTGGATTGAAGCTCGGGGGCAGGCGCGAGGACGTGTGCGCTGGGTGGAGCGTCGAGCGTTGAACTGGTGCCATCTTGCGAGAGAGGAAGAGAGCTCGAGTGGAGGGGTGGACCAGATGCGGCAGCGGCGGCTGTGGCTGCGGCTGCGGCTGCGGCTGCGGCTTCGGCTTGCTCCTTTCGCAGTTCGCGAAGGCGTCGTGCAGCCAACATGAGATGCTCTGTCTCTGCGTCGCCCATGGTGACGTTGCGCTTCTTTCGGTTCTTGTCTCTGCGGCTGCCAGATCGGCTCGGGGTGGTAGGTGCAGTGCCGGGTTGGCTGAGATTGACAGGGGTTTGGCTGCCAGGAGGATCGGCATCGACGGTGGTGGCAGACAGATCTGTCGCCTTGATGCCGCCAGCTACGAGATAAGGACGGAGAGCCTTGAGCTCGCTCTCGAGTTTGCAGATTTGCGCCTCGGCATCCTTGACGCGAGCCTTGAGATGCTTCTTGTCCGTGATGAGCTTGTTGCGCTCGCGCATGAGCGAGGCGGTGGGCAAAAGGTCGGTGTCGACGTCGACGAGAGCGGAAGTGGAGATGCCGAGGCCTGTGGTGTGCGGTGAGGCGAGGGGGATGGTGGTGTCGTGGGTGGAGGAGAGGAAGCTTGGGCTGGTGAGAAGATGTTGATGGGAGTGGCCGTTGGTGGTGGCCGAGTCGGATTTGAACGACGAGACGCGGTTGTGGGTGGGTGAAGAGGCGGGGACAGAGGTAGCGAGCTTGGCGCTGTCAGCAAACGAGACGAGGGGAGCAGAGGCCGAGTTGGAGCGCGTGTGGTCAAAGCGTTTGGCTTGTGCGCGGTTGAGGAGCGCACTGAGCATCTTTGCTTGGGCTTTCCAGCCGTCGAGTTCGGCTTCGAGGCGATCGGTGAGGTTGCGATGAGCAGCGAGGGCATGAGCGTGCGCCTGCTTGAGGGAGGAGATGACAGAGAGAGCGGTGAGACGAGTGGACTTGAGCTGCGACTGAGCTCGATCGCGCGAATCGGAGAGGGTGGTACATCTCGAGGCGAGCATCTTGACCATGGTGGCGAGTTCACGCTCGCGTTCGCTGGCGGACGAGTGGGTGGGGTGATCCAAGCCCATGTTGGCCAAGGAGCCGAGAATGGATTCGAGGCTGGCGGCGTCGTCGGCTGGGGAGGATGGATGTGCGGAATCGGGATTGGTGGCATTGGCCGAGGAAGAACCGTAGACGAGCAGTTGGATCTCTTGGTTTGTGGGGCCGACACCGACGCCGAGCATGGGAAAGGAGAGATGGCCGAGATTGAGGAGGTCGTGGTCGTCGATGTGGTGGTCCAAGGCATAGGCAGGACCAAGGATGGGCGAAGGGGTGGTGGAGCGTGCAGGTGAGCGGGAGGGCGAATGGGTAGCACGTGAGCGATACGAGGAGCGATCGAGCGGGCGTTCAGCTGCTACGGTGCGTTGATCGTTGCGGTCGATGCTGGAACGTCGGCTGGCTCTACGATGGGAGGAGGAGGAGAAGGAGTCGTCTGCATTGCGATCAAAGGAAGTGCTACTGCCACTGAGACGGGCGACGGCTCTGCGAGGAGCCATGTGAGCCATGTGATCCGAGACGGTTGTGGTGGGGCTGGCGTCGGTAAGCAACTCATCTGGGACGATTCTGGAGGACGAGGGTACGGGGTTGGGAGGCGGACGGAACTCGGTGTGAGAGGTAGGTGGAGTGGGCAAGTCGGCAGAGTTTGTGGGTGGCGTGGAGGGCGGAGGCGCGGGATGTGAGTGAGAAGCGGTAGTGGTGGTGCGATCGAGGCGCGATTTTGTGGACAGGGAGGAGGACGACGAGGAGGAGGATGGGCGAGCAGCGTCCGACATGATCAAGGGAGTGGTGACGAAAAGCAGCTGCGATAGCTGCGATAGCGCGGTGGTGATGGTGGTCGTGGTCGGATCAAAGACGCGCGGCTTTCGTCGCAATCACGAATGAAACAGACGGCAGAAGGCTTGTCGTAGGGAAAGGCGGATGGATGGGATGGTGGAAGCGACTTATGGCGGTGACAGAGTATAGCACCTCACGAAGGTCGGACCAGGAGACGGACAAAGTGGAAGCAGCCAAGGTAGAGCGTGTGTCACCACAGTGTGAGTCTCAGTCACGAGTTGTGAGTCGCCGTCAGAGCAACAGACAGACACAGGCACGAGGGCCGAACGAGAGCGACACGGAACGATGGATGAGTGGATGGATTTTGTGAGTCAGTCAGTCAGTCAGTCAGTCAGTCAGTCAGTCGGCTGGTCGGTCAGTCGACTCGCGAGTTGCCGTGTGCGAGTTGCGAGTTGCGGGTCGGCTGAACGACTCACGACTCACGACTCACTGCGCGAAGTGTTGGTCTGCAATCACGAATCCGTGAATCGCGCACATTCACCTACAGAAAAAAAACAACAAAAAAACAACACAACTCGTGACTGACCTACACGACTCAGCGATTCAACAGTTGAACCAATTCGTGATTGAATTCGGTGATTTACGATTCTCTGATCGCTTGAGGCGTGAGGCGGGCGTGGGTTGTGTTGATTCCGACAAACAAGGTGAAGCACGGCGCCAACGCTGCCTCTCTTGCTGTGCATTCGTGATTTTCTCGATTCACTCAGACTGACTTGATTTGCACTTGCGACTCTGGATTTTCTTGGATGGGTTTGAATCACCACGGATCACGAATCACGAATCACGAATCACGAATCACGAATCACGAATCGTGAATGTCGGCGCGGTCGGTTGGTCATTCTTTGACATAGATGTCCTAGATTTTATAGCATTTCAGGGCGTGAATTCAATCACAAACTTACAATCACGAATATAATTCTGGATGCCGCTTTTGGACATGACTCGAGACTCAACTCGAGGACCATCCTGATACTCGTGACTATTCGTAATCCACAACCTGACACTGACTCCTTGACTGATCATGCCGTCGTACCCACCGCTCACACACCCGTAACCCACACCGGCCTTGCAGTAGCATCGCCTGCGCTCGAATGGAGCGGCGTCCGCTCGTAGCTACCATGGTGCATGTTGCTCGTCTACTGCTGCAGTCACCGATGCATCACCAAAAGCCTGGCCGATCGCACCCAAGATGGCGCGTTGCATCAACAAAGCGACAAGCTACGTGCGTGGCCGATGCAAATCCAGTCGCCGACTCCCGACCAATCGAGCATGTGAATGGTGAATCACGAAGGGTATTCTGACTCAATCCGAGGCGTTCTGCCGGAAGCACAAGCAAAGTGAAGCACGAAGCGTGAACGTGCGAGAGGCAGCTGTTAGAGCGGCAATGTCCTACACTTTGGGCAAACCGCTCAACTCGTGACTCACGACTCACCGCCTGGAAATTACAGATGCCTGAGACATGATCTGTGATTCACGATTCACGATTCACGATTCACGATTCACGATTCACGATTCACGATTCACGATTCACGATTCACGATTCACGATTCACGATTCACGATTCACGATTCTCGATTCTCGATTCACGATTCACGATTCACGATTCACGATTTCGCGATTTCGCGATATTCAAGACGTGAGATAAAGCTTGGAACGTGGAACCCTCTGCAAGAACGACGGGCAACCGCCAGCAAGCCTTTGAGGGTTGGGTGAGTGCTGACGCCTTGGCTCGAGCCCTTCACGCCGAGACTCGAGGCTTGACGCTTCGTGCTTGTCGAGTCCAACTCGTGACTCTCTGTGGCTTTCGTCTTGGCTTCACACCCGCTTTGATTTCTTCGCATCGCTCACGCACTGACACTCACACACTCACCTTTGTCGTTTCGATAGCGCATACTCCTCTTGCTCACCGCCTCGATCGACTTGCAACACCACCCATCCACCCACAACCACCCATCCACCCACACCTGAGCACCTTCTGCCGCCAAGCGTGCGCCGTGTCTCTAGCATCGGCGCCAGCAAAGCTACTTGGTAGCTACTTGTCGAATCGCTCCTCCTTTCGCCGCCCAGCTCGATAGCTCATCGTCATGCCCATGCTCCTCGACATCCAGCGCAAGCTCTTTGCAAAGTCGGAGCGCGTCAAGTCGCTCGACTTTCATCCCACAGAGCCATGGCTTCTCGCCGGTCTCTACTCGGGTTCCGTCAACATCTGGAACTACGAGACAGGCGCTATCGTCAAAACGTTTGAAGTCACAAACGTCCCCGTACGATGCGTCAAGTTTATCGCACGCAAAAACTGGTTTGTCGCCGGTTCCGATGATTTCCAGCTTCGCGCCTTTAACTACAACACACACGAAAAGCTCATCAGCTTCGAGGCGCATCCAGACTACATCCGCTGCCTCGCCGTGCATCCGAGCGGCTCGTACGTCATCACCGGCTCCGACGACATGTCGATCAAGATGTGGGACTGGGACAAGAACTGGCGCCTCGTACAGACCTTTGAAGGCCACACTCACTACATCATGAACCTCTGCTTCAACCCCAAAGACTCCAACTCATTCGCCTCTTCCTCTCTCGATCGTACCGTCAAAGTCTGGACGCTAGGCTCCAGCGTCGCCAACTTTACCTTTGACGCTCACGACAAGGGCGTCAACTACGTCGAATACTATCACGGCGGCGAAAAACCCTACATGCTCACCGTCGGCGACGACCGCACCGTCAAGGTCTGGGACTACCTCTCCAAGTCGTGCGTCCAGACGCTCACCGGACACACCTCCAATGTCTCGTTTGCCATCTTCCACCCTTGCTTGCCTCTCATCATCTCCGGTTCCGAAGATGGCACCGTCAAGCTCTGGCACTCCAACACCTACCGTCTCGAATCCACCCTCGACTACGGCCTCGAACGCGTCTGGTGCGTCGCCTACAAAAAGTCGGGCAACGACGTTGCCATCGGCTACGACCAAGGCGCCGTCGTCATCAAGCTCGGCAAGGAAGAGCCCAGCGTCAGCATGGACGCTGCCGGCAAGGTTGTCTGGGCGCGCAACTCCGAAGTTCTCAGCACCAACGTCGGTGCCACCGCCGAAGACCTTGTCCCCGACGGCCAGAGACTCCCCGTCAGCGTACGTGAGATGGGCACCACCGAGGTCTACCCGCAACTCTTGCAACACAGCCCCAACGGTCGGTTTGTGACCGTCTGCGGAGATGGAGAATACATCATCTACACCGCTCTCGCTTGGAGGAACAAGGCCTTTGGCTCCGGTCTTGGCTTCGCCTGGGCAAGCGACAGCAACACCTACGCTGTTCACGAAGGCGGTTCCAAACTCAAGGTCTTCCGCAACTTTAAGGAGCGTCCTGGTCTGCTCACGCTCGCATACAACGTCGACGCAGTCGCCGGCGGTGCGTTGCTCGCCGTGATCGGCAGCGGCTTTGTATGCTTCTACGACTGGGAGACGGCCGCCTTGGTGCGTCGAATCGATGTGGATGCCAGAGCCATCCACTGGTCCACCACCTCCGAACTGGTCGCCATCATCTGCGACGACTCGTTCTACATTCTGCGCTTCGATCGCGACGCGTACGCGGCACACCTCGACTCGGGTGCCGACGTCCAAGATGACGGCGTCGAGAGCGCGTTTGAGCTAGTCACCGAAGTCACCGAATGCGTGCGCACAGCGCGATGGACCGGCGAGTGCTTGTTGTACACCAACTCAACCAACCGACTGCAATACCTCGTGGGCGAGCAGACGCACACCATCACGCACTCGGACAACGAGATCTTCCTGCTCGGTTACATTCCTCAGCACGGCCGCGTCTACGTGGTCAACAAGGACATGTCGATCTTTAGTTACTCGCTCTCGCTCGCGTTGGTCGAGTACCAGACGGCGATCCTACGAGGCGATCTCGACGCTGCAGCCGAGTTACTGGAGCAGGTGCCGTCGGATCAGAGAAATCGCGTTGCTCGCTTCCTCGAGACGCAGGATCTCAAGGACTTGGCGCTCCAAGTATCGACCGATGCAGAGCACCGCTTCGACCTCGCTATTTCGCTCGACGACTTTGACACGGCGCTCGACATTGCTCGCAGCGGACCGCAGCTCGGCTCGGAACCCAGATGGCGAACCATCGGCGACAAGGCTCTCGCCAGGTGGAATGTCTCGCTCGCCAAAGAGTGTTTTGAAAAGGCGCATGATCTCTCGTCGATGCTCTTGGTCGCTACCTCGACCAACGACCGCCAACTGCTCGCGCGTCTGGCGCACTTGGCCACCGAAAAAGGCTCCACCAACATCGCCTTTGCCGCCTACCTCTCGTTGGGCGACGTCGATTCGTGCATCCAGCTGCTTGAAAACGCCGGGAGGTCCTCGGAGGCTGCGCTGTTTGCGAGGACCTACGCACCCAGCCGAGTAGCCGGAATCGTGACCAGCTGGAGAAACCAGCTGCAATCCGCTAACCGGCACAAACAGAACGAGATCGCCGCGAGCATTGCGAATCCGGACCAGAACGAGGCGGCCTTTGAGGAGGGCTGGAAGCACAGTCTGGCAAAGGAAAAGCAGTTGAGGCTCAAGCAGCCCAACGGAGTTTCGGCGTGAAGATGCCGAGACGGCTAAGCGTGAACAGGGAGCGCCAGATTTGGCTGTCAGAGCGCTCGGATGAAGAGCTTCAGCACGGGAGCACGCACACGGGACGCGCAACGCGCTAGCGTCGAGCAATGCTGACCTTGTTAGAGAAGCATACACTCGTGATTGTTCTGACTCTACCATGCACGATGAGGCCGAGGCGGAATGAGCCGCGTTCGTGGTTTGTGTGAGGCCAACGCGTGAGTTGTGAGTGAAGAGGATGGGCGGGAAATTGTTGTTCCGCTGCATCGCTCGCGTCTGCGGAAAAGACGGATATTCGTGATTCACAGTTGGGATAATCACGAATCGTGAATGTGCGGGGGTTAGTTAGCGTTGGTTAGGCTTGGAGATTCAAGATTCGTGATTTCACGTCTTGGTGACTGGGCCTGCACGTTTGTTCACGACGATATCCACCAACGTGTTCAAGGGATTGGTTAGTCGACATGACGGATTCACACGCCGTGTTCAAGTCGAGCGATGCTGGGCTTTTGTTAGTGTTCATGGAGCCTGGACCGCAAGTTTCGCTCTCCGAGTTTCACGAGTGGTATGATAGCGAGCATGTTCCTCTGCGCATCCAGCGATTTGCATCGTTCCGATCTGCTACTCGCTATGCAGTCACATCGACCGAATTGACCCCGTCGCTGCCGACCGAACAAGTGCCCATTCCACCGCCGTCGAGCTGGGGTGCATTCTACACCATCTCGAACAACGACACGTTTGCCCATGTTTCATACACCTCGTTGCGAACCCAACGCAGTGCTAGAGAGGCCGAGCTGTTCACCCGACTCAGCATCATCGATCGACGAATCTACCGACTCGAATACGACAGCGACCTCGATGCAAACATCAGCGTCCCCCGCATCAAGCTAGCTCTCGACGTTCAAACCGAAGCCGATACTCCGCTTTACATTGTCGCCAACAGCGTTGACATGCAACCATCGGCCAAGCACGAGTACGACGATTGGTTCGAAAACGAACACGTACCCATGCTCTCCAAGGTGCCAGGCTGGAGACGGAGTCGCAGATTTACGCTCATCGATAACGGAGTCAACGGCAAAGACGCGCGCCCAGGCATGCACGAGGGTGTGCCAAAGTGTCTGGGCTTGCACGAGTGGGACGAAGCACCCGAGCAAAAGGCCGAGTACAAGCAGGCATGCAACACCGCATGGAGACGCACCGTATTGGGTGACAGCGACCAGAATCTCATCCGCAGGGAGAGAAAGACATGCACGCTCTACAGGAGCTGGGACCCCATCGCTGCCATCCACGCCCAAGCCAAGCAACACTGATTCCTGATTGCCACCCGCGTCCGCACCGCCTTGATCCTTGACACTACATCACACAGCGAAACACTTACGACTCGGCTTTCCACCTCTTGACACGCATGCCATCGCGCATGTGCGCGCTCACAGCTCACCTGCACCCAGCAGCCGTGAGATCGGCCTTGAGATTCAGACACACACCACACCGAGTGAATGGCCAGGCCAACATGAAACAAAGCGCGACCGAGTGCGTGAATGCGAGCCAGAGACCGAAGGATGAGATTTGCAAACTTTTATGGAATGTGTCCAAGCTCAGTCTTGCGTCTTGCTCCTCTTGCTGGGGGGTAACTTCATGCTGTTGGGGAGCGCGTCGATGGGATCGCGGCTCAACCTGGCGGCCGCCTTGTCTCTACCGCTCTGGACGAGCACGGCGTCCATGACGACAAGTGCGGCCATGGCCTCGACAATCGGAACCGCTCTGGGCACGACGCACGGATCGTGTCTGCCTCTGGTGTTGAGTGTGCCCTGCTTGCCATCGTACGTGGCGGTGCTCTGGTTCTGGCTGATCGTAGCGGGGCTCTTGAAGCCCACTCGGAAGTAGATGTCTTCTCCGTTGCTGATACCTCCCTGGATCCCACCCGACCAATTCGTAATGGTTCCCAGACGTCCGTCGGGTTTCAGCACGAATTTGTCGTTGTGCCTCGAGCCCGCGACTTCGGTGCCCCGGAAACCCGAGCCGATCTCGAACCCCTTGGTTGCCGGGATGCTGAGCATGGCGTGCGCCAGCTTGGCCTCGAGCTTGTCGAAACACGGCTCTCCCAGCCCTGACGGCACACCGCGGATCACGCATGTCACTGTGCCACCGATCGAATCATTGTTCGCCTTGGCCAGCAGGATGCGCTGGCGCATGCGTTCAGCCGCGAGTTCGTGCGGACACCGAATAGCGTTCTCGTCCACCTTTGCGCGCGTGATGGTGGCAAGCAGTTGACGGAACTCTTGCGAAAGCGGCTCCTCTGCCTCTTCTTCGGTGAGGTGATCCGTGTTGATCACGTTGTCCACTTTGGTCTGTGGTGGACCGTCGGTCTCGGATTCTCCATAGAACGATTTCTTGTCCACCTGGACACCGTCCTTTGCTTCGGTCGAGGCGACGAGCGCAGCGCCATTGACGACGTTCTGGGCGAGCTGCTCGCCCGGGTAGCGCGGAATGTGCACCTTGCCTACGCTGGAAACAAACGCGACGATCTCGATACCGTACGCTTCCTTGAGATACTTTTCCGCCAGAGCGCCCGCAGCGACTCGTCCAATGGTCTCACGAGCCGAGCTCCTTCCACCGCCCGAGCTTGCCTTGACGTTGTACTTTTCCAGATACGTAAAGTCGGCGTGCGAAGGGCGTGGATACGTATCCAGCGTATCGTCCGTGTAGTCGTGTGGACGCTGATCCTGGTTGCGTACCAGCATGGCGATCGGCGTGCCCAGCGTCACGCCGCGTTCGACACCCGATTGGATCTCGACACGGTCCTTTTCATCGCGCGGCGTCGTCAAATTCGACTGGCCCGGCCGACGACGTGAGAGCTGCGTCTGAATGTCGTGCGCAGCGAGTGCCATGCCCGGAGGCACGCCATCGACGATACAACCTACCGAGGCGCAGTGCGACTCGCCGTACGTGGTGACGCGAAAGTGCGAGCCAAACGTAGACATGCTAGACGATCGACCGGAGGCGACACAAAGATCGAAAAATTGCAGTGGATGGTGGTGGTGGTTGTTGTTGTTGGTGGTGATGATGTGAGATCAGATGAGAACAATCACGACGATCAGTTGTGAACGAGCCTGAGTGATTCACGATTCGAAGAAATGTGAAATCACGAATATGACTCGCACACCGCCACGAACCGTCAACGCTTTGATAATGTGACATAACAATTCCACACGCCAATCACGAACCAAATTTCTTCTTGTCCACTTTCCTTGCGCTTGTGACTCTGCCAAAGTGACAGAGATCAATCACTTCAAAACGCCCGATTTGTGATTTGTGATTTGTGATTTGTGATTCGTGATTCGTGATTGCGTTTGCGATTGCGATTGTGATTGCTATTGCAGTTTCGACTTCGAATACGATTGTAAGATCGGAAAGTTTCGTGTTGCTCGTCTTTTCGTGCTTCTCTGACGAGTTTGTCAGTTTGTTGGTACAACCACGAACCGGCTTGGTTCGACGTCAACAACCGCTTGCAACGTTGGCAGTCGACGCTCATCGTAGCGTGTGTGTTGCAGCTGCATTACGCCATGGCTTCGTCCTCTTCTGTTGGCAATGCATCGTCAGCCGACGCCATCTGTGCTCAAGCGTTCTATACGCACTTTCGAGCGGCGACCGAATCTCTGCTGACCCAACTTTCGACCTCGGCAACGTCGCCAGAGTTGCTGCAACACGCATTGCAGACATATGCTGAGTTGAGCGCGCAATTCACCCGAGCTGTGGACAGTGGTGTGCTACCGAGCCATGATCAACGCGTGCACAAGGATAGGTTGCAAGACATCTCTGCAGCCATGCAAGACAAGAGCAGGGCGCTTACCGAACAACAGCATCACGGTCAAAAACAGAGCAAGACGAGGGGCAGCTTCGCTTTCAAGCGCAAGCAGCCCGCAGCCACGTCTGCTTCGATGCCAACGAGCACACCTCTGTCGACTTGGAAAGACGCAACAGCCAACGTCGAAAGCTTGACCGCCGAAGCGCAACTTGACGCAGCCCAAAGACGATCCAACCATTTGACCATTTCGGCACTCCACGAGACCAAATACACGCATCCCGCACCGAACCCAACGCAAGCAGAGCCACCGACGTCGGTCTCTGTCGACCTGACCAACATCTCGAATTCAATAGTCGACCTCCGACCGCTCGCAACAACGCATACGATCGTCGCACTCCAGATCCGCAACGTCACTTGCTCTGCCATCGCTCTACCACCCATCGAAGGGAGCATCATGATACACACGCTGTCCAACTCTATGTTGAGCATCCCATCGTGCCATCAATTCCGCATGCACCTCTCGACCAACGCCGTGGTCGCATTGTCCACCAAACGAGCTAGTGTCGTCACCATCGAGGGCTGCAAACGAATCACATTCGTCACTCATAACCATGAGCCGATCAAGGTGCAAGACTTTGACGACCTCATCAACAGCGAGCAGCTCAAGCAAGCAGGCAGCACCGACATGCACGCCAACTTTAACGTGGTACAGCATCACGGGCCTGAATGGCTGACGAGCAGGATCAACGCGTTGATAACCAAGCACCAAGAGCTTACTACAAGTGGCTTTCGACACGATTTCGAGCGTTGCATGCAGCTCGGCCAACAAGAGTTGGAGACCGACTGGAACGCATAGATCTCAGCAGACAGCTGTGACGTTAGTGCCGAATCAATCCAACTTGTAGCACCTTGGCAGCTGTCAGAGTGAGCATGGCAATCGGCCAACAATCCCGCCTACATGCGAGTTGTGGCTACTCGTTGCGCATGATCAGACTGACGCCATCCCTGACGGGCAGCACGATCACCTCGACGCGCTTGTCCTGTCTCACCACCTGGTTGAAGTGCTTGATGGCATCTGCATTGGTTTTTGCGATGTCCAACAAGGATTCATCCACCAACCCCTCGGTCCAAGGCGCACCCTTGTATAGCGTATTGTCCACCACGAGCAAGCCGTCCTTCTTCAACAGGTGTTTGTCCAGGATCATGTTGAAGTACGTCGTGTAGCCTGGTTTATCGGCGTCGATAAAGATGATATCGTAAGCGTCTTGATCGCACACAATCGTTTTCGAGATGGCCTCGAGGTGGTCGACGGCGTTTCCGACTTTGACGTCGATCTTTTCGGCCAGACCGGACTGGTGGAAGAATGGGCGCGTGAAGTTGTGCAGGTACGGGTCGATCTCCAATGCTGTCACTTTGCCTCCTTGGCGCAGCTGCTGCGCGATGCAGACGGTGGTGGTGCCGGTGAACATGCCGATCTCGAGCGCCTTTTGAGCGTGCGTGAGTCTGGTCAGCAGACCGACCAAGTTGCCTTCGTAACCACCTGCCGACCACGCCGCAGAGAGCTGGAAGAGCGTTTGCTTGCGAGACCATGCTCCTGCCCAATCGTGCTCTGCCGTCGCTTTGAGCAAAGGTCGTTGCACCGACGGCGCCGGCGACGAGACGCTATCCAAGTACGGATCGAGACCCGACAGCAGCGAACACACCAGTTGCAGTTGACGCAGCTCTTCCGAAGACGGCCGAGTCGACGTAGACAGCTGCGAAACCACGCTCGAGAGCAGCTTGGACGCCGACGTGAGAGCCGATTCCACGGGCACGTCAATGTCGCTCATCTTGCACGAGGTCTAGAGGTGGTTGTAGCGTTCAAACCGATCGGACGCGGTTTGATCGACGATGAGGAGCACAAGCAAGCGGAGCGCACGTCGCATCACAGCCACACAGATGCTCAACTACCGACGTCTGACCAAGCTCACAATTGAGAGCTCCTTGTTGCTGATCATGAGGTGCATGCCGTCCAAGAGCGCTAGAAGACCAGTGCAATCGTCAATCACGAATGACCTGTCAGCATCGCCACGCAGGGTCTGTGCGTGTGTGTGGAGTTATGCAGGTGGAATCGAGAATCGAGAACCGAGAATCGAGAATTCACGATGTGGCGGTTTGCTTTCTCAGCCGTGCATGAGTCGATTCCACATTGGAGTGTTAGATCAAAACAATTCACGTGATTGCAAACGTAAAATGGATGTGAGATCGTCAATGTTATTGGCTTTGATCAATTCGGTGGAATTACGAATCGTGAATTTGTGATTCACGATTGCGTGCGTTTGCCTTTAATGGCGGAGCGATTCACAGTCACGAGTGTGATTAACGATTGAGCGATTCACGATTGAGTGATTGCGGGGTTCGGCGTCGTCGTTTCTGTGTGCACATCACCATCGTTCAACCCGCTGGATCGTCTGCGATCTCGAGACGTTCGTCGCTCGACGCCACAAAGCGTCAAGGCTTGATTGGCGCTGTGGTCGCATCACTTGGGTTGCTGCACCGAGTGTTGCTCAGAATGGACCCCTTTGCCAGCTATGCGGCTCTCGACAATCCACAACAATTCTGGCTCGAGCTCGACGAGATTCTGCATACCCCGTTTCACCCAGCCTCGTACGCGTCCACATGTTGCGCCAGCAGTAATGACCAGGCGGAGAAGCTGTTGCAAGCCAAGCGTATCTATGTCGCCAGCGTGCTCGCCAAGTTCCTCCACCTTTGTGCGGCCTCTTTCAACGACAACCTCACGACCGAATACAACCAGGACTACTGCATCAATCGACTCTTCAACTCTACCGTCTTTCGTGACGATGTGGAGCCAACATCAGAAGCAGCAGCAGCAGCAGCAGCAGCATCATCATCATCATCGGTCGCTAGCGCCAACAACGTTGCTATGCATCAGTTGGCGGCAGAAGAGGCGATACGAATCATGCAGACATCCACGTCCATCCCAGTGCTTCTCATGACGTACGAGATCGTTTTGCAGTACGGAGACGCTTTCCCATCCACGTACAAGTCGATCCAGGCCTCGGCATCAACGGTATCGTTTGTCGGCGTTCGCGCTTTCTTACATCGGCTGGTGCATCAGATTTGGGCGGGCAGCTATGCAGCACAAGCAGAAGCAAAGATCGGCATTTCGGACAAACAGCACTCAGATGTCGGCGCTTGGAACGCTGATCACTGGGATCAAGATGAACCAGTGTCGGCTGTCATCTCGAAAGCCAGCACGAAGCCCAACTCGTCTTCGGCGTCCAAGGACATCGCCATCCAGATCAGCCTGCGCGAAAAAGCGGTTCGCATGCTCTACGAAGTGTGTCGTGTGCAGAAGCTCGAAGCTTCACACCTCAAGGCGTTTGACGAACGATTCATCCACCACCTCTTTGATCTTGTCGAAGAAACGCGTTACCATCACAATGAAGACTTTAACTATCGCCTCATCAAGCTGCTCGTTGCGATGAACGAGCAATACATGGTCTCTGCCCTGGCCTCCACCCAAACGCATTCGAGTACGCCTTGCTCGTCGAGACCGGTCAACCTGGTGCTTAGCGTTTTGCAGCAACGTCTGAACGCGAGCAAAACGTTTGGCGAAAATCTCATCTTCATGCTCAACCGAGCCAGCAGTTCGGATGCCGAAGACGTGTGCATGCAGCTGCTCGTGCTCAAGCTTCTCTATCTGCTATTTACCACCAAGGAGACGGCATGCTACTTTTACACCAACGATCTGCGCGTTTTGGTCGACATCTTTGTTCGAGAGCTCAACGATCTTCCGGACGAAAGCGAGTCGCTTCGACACACGTATCTGCGCGTGCTGCATCCGCTGCTGACCAACACGCAGTTGTGCACCTATCCGTACAAACGACCACAGATTCGACGCTTGTTGAGGGGTTTGATCTCGCACGGCCATCTGAACGATATCTCGGCTACCACCAAGCGCTTGGTGGAGAGGTGTCTGAGAGCCGAGTGGTGTGTAGAGCTGGATCGCTTGGACGGAACCGAAAGCGTGGCCAAGCTCGAGCCGATCGGTGGCGGTGAGGCGCACGTCAAGCTGATGCACGTCGGTCTCACGTCCGAAGGATTGCCCATGCTGGATACGCGCATCAAAGAGCGGAGCAGTGAAGTGCAGGCAACGGCTGATTCGTTGGCGGTGACTACCGAGGATCAAGTGGCGAATCCTATCAGCATCACCACGACCATGTCACCTGCAGATGCGACAAGCACCGACGTGGCGTCCGTGTCGGCATCGTTTGCGTCGTCTGCACCGCCAACGGCGTCGCTCAACGTTGCGGCGAGTCTGCGGACCAGAGACAAGAGGGTGGCTTCGCTTTCGCACGCGCCTTGCGAAGCAGCACCAGCAAGCGCGCTGCTGCGGCCGAATTCAGCTGCTTCGTTCAGCAGAACCACATCCACATCGAAGCAACACAACTCCACAAGCGGCAGCGGCAGCGGCAATGGTAACGGCAACGGCAACGGTAACAGAAGGGCAGTCTCGGCCCAATCAGCGCCATGCACTCCACCACGGATGGACTCGCCATTTCTGGCGGTGGGTCGACGACCAACTGGACGACTTTACGAGCAGTCTCGATCGTTGATGGGTGTGAATGCCGACGCCGATGCGGACACTGACGATGCACTGTCGAGCTCTAGTTCGTGGCACGCACACATGCTCGAGGAACCCGGTAGCGAGTCTGGCAAACACCAGGCTGGCCAGGCTGGCCAGGCTGGCCAGGCTGGTGGCAGGGTGAGTGAGCCGGACGCGAACGCGATGCACTCTGCACATGCGCATGTGCAGAGTGGGCTGAACAGCGATTTGACCGAGCAGCTCGGTGGTGTGCACTACGCTGGTGGGAGCGTCGACGGTGGGATGGGCGCGCCAAGCAGTGCGTCGGTGGCGGGAGGTGCAGGGCGTCGTCAACGACGAAAGCCGCCGTCACCACCGCAAGCACGGCGGGTGCTGATACAGTCGCACAGCGCCGAACTGGATGTCGCGCGCTCGCGACCAGCTAGTGCGGCTGAGTGTGCTCACACGACGACAAGTCATGTTCCGGCGTCGTTAGGCGCAGCTAAGGCAGGCGCAAGGAGGAGACCTCCTCCGCCGCCGCCGGTTGCATCGAGCGGATCAGCGGTTGCGACAGCATCCACAGGTCACACACGAGCCAATGTCGAACACGAGCATCGGCGCACAGACGACATGGACAATGCACAGAGCTCATATATTGCCGAACGGCTGGGGCGCGGATTGCGGATTCGATGATTGCATCGTGTCGACGTGCGCATTCACGATCGGGCGCGTGGTAGTGATACCGAATAGCACATCCGTGCGTGTCATCGATGGGGTGTGCTTCGGGATGCAAGTGTTTGGAGATGGCATGGAATCGTGAAGGGTAAGTGTGCTTATCACTTTTCACGAGGAGGCAATCACGAACTGGCAATGTGGATCGTGGATGCGGATCAGAACTGCGCGCAAGTTGCGAAATCATGAATCGACCGACAAGTGTGTGGGCACATTAGCATAGTGTGGGAAACGCAACCAAGTGCATTCGACATTGGCAGTTCAAGTGGATGTGAAAGCATGGAGCGAGATACCAACGTCCGAGGCGAGCAGGCCAACGTGCGACACGCGGGTTGTGCATCGTGCAAGAGACGCTAGCTGTTTGTCACGCGCTCATGCTGCAAGTTTCGAGCAGTGCGTAAGACCGACGATCGGCCAAGCCACAGACGAGCCGAGGTGAAGTGTTTGCGCTCGTCTCATTAGCGCCGCGCGTCTGGTCACGTTCTAGCAGCGCAAACGATCAGGAAAGAGCTACCCTATTTATCAGCTGTCAAACACGATTCACGATTCACGATTCACGATTCACGATTCACAACTCGTAATTGCGAATCTGTCAGCGAAATCAAGCGACGAACAACGCCCGAACAGGCACGCGAGGCAGAGGAACTAATCAATAAATCAAGCTGAAAATCCAAAGAAGAACAAAAAGTGTGGGGTAAGTGGCACTTGGGCCACAACAACGGGCGACGTGACACGGCGGCGACCTTTGCGTGCTGGCTGGCTTGGATTCGGCCCAAAATTCACGTTTGTCTATTTCACGCGACAACAGCTGTCCAACAGAGCACACGCACGACGACACAGCACGGCATCACCACAGCGCGCGGGGCGCTCTAAGCGAGACGTGGATGCAGTGCGCGATGCAGTCGCGGTGCAGTCACCACCGACACAAGCACTTGCTACTGCGTCCTGCGTAGCGTGTGCACAGCTGTTGCGCGGCGAGTCGCACAAGATATATAGCAGCCAGATGGAGAGTGCGACTTGCTCGACACGCAAGTCGTCCTTGCGTGGCTTGCGTCTAAACCGAGAATCGCGAATTGGTCCAGTGCAAGTATGGCGACGGTCACAAGCACAGGTACGCACATTGGGCATGGTGCGGCTACGGATGTAGCTGATGTCGACGTGACCAAGCTGGGCTCGATGCCGAAGAACAAAGGACGTATGACGGCGTCGTGGCACAAACGAGCGCCGTCCGAGTGGACGTTTTACGAGCGTAGTCTGATCGTACTCGGGGTGATGTCGCCGGATAATCCGAGTGCACCGCGTCCGAAGCCGCCCGTGTATCCGAAGGATGCGCCGGTGCCTGTGTATCCGGTGTGGAAGTTGCACGCACGCATCTTGCCGCGCGCTATGGCACCTCTGCTGATACACCACGCTTTCAGCTGGTATACCAACATGGGCGTGCCTGTGTGGATCGCTACGACCGCGTATCTGGCCTACTTTGTCGTCTATGGCATCGGCGTGTTCAAGTGGAACAACGACATGACGCTCAAGTTCGGCACGTTCGACGGCGCCGTCGAGCGCGACGGTGTTCCGGACGTCGACACAACCAGTGTCGCCATAGGCTTGTTTATGGTCGTCATCAGTCGCGCCGTGATCGCCGTCCCGTATCTGTACAATCCGGCTGAGCCGGTTTTGGACACCAAGACAATCCTGATGCTGCCCGTCAACGCTTTCATGTTTGCCATAGCTGTCGACTTTTGGTTCTACTGGTACCATCGTCTCATGCACGAAGTGCCTTTCCTGTGGCGCTTCCACCGCAAACATCACACCACGAAACATCCCATCGCTGCACTGGGCGCATTTGCCGATCACGAACAGGAGTTCTTCGACATGGTAGGCATCCCCGCGCTCGCTTGGCTCACGTGGCGGATCAACTTTGCCACCTGGTGGGTCTCGACTTGCTACATCCTCTTCCTCGAAGCCAGCGGCCATTCGGGCCTCAGAGGCTACCTTGAAAATCCTCTGACCTGGTATCTCAGGTGGATCGGTGCTGAACTGTGTCTCGAAGATCACGACATTCACCACCGAAGAGGTTGGAAAAAGAGTGGAAACTACGGCAAACAGACCAGGCTCTGGGACATGATGTTCGGCACCATGAAACCCAGGATCGAAGGTACCCCAGACAACATCAACTGGCTCGATCACATGGACGAGCCCGCTCCCGTTCCACCCAAAAAACAGTAGATCTAGCCTCGTCTGTCACGTTGTTTGTAGCATGTTGAATCGGATTGAGATGCGCATCTCGCGTGCTGGTTGAGTGCTCCAACCTCGATTGCCTGCGCGGGTATGCGGTTCCTCTGTTGAATCGAACCACACTTGCGCGTGGTGCGCACCACGCGAATCCCTGACCAACAACCCCCCACGTGTTGAGTCTTGACTGTGCAGCCTAGCGAGACGTCACACTCGTCACTGCAAATCTCGGACGAGTGCGAGACGTCAGCAGCCTGCAGTGCGCCAAGACCGGCTCTTGTCGCCGTGACACTCACAGCACCTCGTACCAGCCACACACTCTGCACACTACAGCAACAGCGTCAACCACACATACCCCGACCAGCCTCATACATGGCTCCAAGAGCATGCGCTTGCTTGAAATGTCAAGTCGCCACCTCGAACTCGAAACTCACCCCGCTAATGCACGCCATCCATCGTGAGTCACTATGACACGCACGCTCAAATCGCCCCGATATGGCTCCCACTACAACGAGTGGTGCACTCGAGTGTGGTTTGGCGCTTGCGTTCTTTTTCATGAGCTCTGCCTCGTAAATACAAGCGCGTCGTGACGTGCGAGCGCATCGCTCACGATAGAGGTTCCGGAGCCAAAGCAGAGACATGCTGCGCCTGATCGTTGAGGCGCTGCTGGTTGGTGCTCGAATTTCCGCGTTTGAGTATGCTCCTGTTGGTGAAACCGTCGGCATCGCTATCGGCGTCGGTAGTGAAACCGGACGCAAACGGCGGTTCGCCATCCGTCTTTTTGCTATCGAGCCGCACCTTGCCCCTCTTACGATCTAGCGCTTTGCCCAGTCCGTTTTGGAACGCAACGATAGTAACCAGCGTCAGGATGTGTCCGTAAAAGTACACCGCCTTCCAGCCGCCAAGTGACGCCTTGAACTCCAAAAGCATGAACGGCGCTACTGCGTAGTTGAGCGTCACTTGCGAGACCACCACCGAGGCCGTGCAGTACGCAAGCTGCGAGGCTGAATACGTGAGCATGTTGGAAAACGTCGGATTCGGCACGTTGGGCTCGCCGAAAAACATGGGTCGAACGTGACGACGCAGCATCTTGGCCGCAGATTGCATGAAGCCCGCCAGGACGAACGACATGTAGTATCCTGGTTCAAGCCCGTGCCAGAAGGCCGAGGTGAAAAACGTGGTCATGGTCGACTTGAAGCCCGGCTTCTTGCCTGGACGTGCGATGCGTTTGTACACATTGTTACGCAGCCAGACATTGGTGTTCATATTCCAGTGATCCAAGAGCTCCTTCCAGTTGTTGGCAAATTCAATTTTGGGGATGTCAATATTTCGGCACCGGTTCCATCTCGTCCGGCCCGTCCTCACATCGACGCCGTTGTAGCCGAGGCCAGAGAGGATGCAGGCGCCATCGGTGAGCGACCAGATGCCGTAGTACTTTGTTCGTGCCATGAAGCCGGCGACTTGGATCCAACCGAGTTTCTGGTACCAAGCGAGGTGGTCAAGACCGCCATGAAGCCCAATGAGCTTCTCGTATGAGTAGGCAGGAGCAAAGACCGAGTAAACGGCCATGAAGCCGAGACCAGCAATCAGCTCGCGCAAAGACGCAGCGAGGCGGCCTTTGGGAAGAGTAGCAGAGCCTGTATTCGGACCAAGCGCCTTTTCCTTGCCCTTGGCTGACGCATACAGCTCGCCGGTGCTCCAAGCTCGGTAGTCCACAAATCGAGTCGAGGGACCGATGAGCACGCCGGGAAAGTAGAACGTATAACCCAGAAATTCGAGCAGCGAAGGCATCTTTGTAATGCGGCTCTTTTTTTGCGAGTCGTCGCACTGCGCCTCGGTGCGGATCTGGCCATCGTAGCAGTCCCATGCAAATGTGGTGAGGTTCATGACGGCCACCATCTGCATGGCAGTGATCTCGATGGTGGAAAGCGGGATGGCGCCAAACTTGCGTACGGCGTGATTGTAGGTGAGATGGCCCATCTGCAAGGCGAACACGAGCCAGCCCATGTTCTTACCGCCGATCTTGAAGGTGCAAACGGCATAGGTAAGCAGCGCCGAGCCGACGAGTTGCAAAAACCCCGAGTAGAGGTTGAGCACAGGCACGAAAAAGAGCAACGAGACAGTGAGACTGTAGATGTGCTTGGCTGTGGCCGAAGGCAGGTAGGGAAAGACGGCAGCGAGTGGGAAAGCGGCGAGAAGGCAGGTGAAGAGCTTGATGTAGTCGACTGGAGCGCCAGCCGCATCAGCGATGGGCTGGAAGACAGATTCGAGCATGATCAAGACTTGACCACTGATGTACTGCTAGGATGGAAAGCCGACGATCGATGATGGAGGATGCAAAGCACGAATTGCCAGACTGATACGCTGAGCTTGGTCGGTTACCTCTCGCACCACGCTGCCTACTCTCAAGCTTGGCTCTTTGCAATCACGAATCACAGTTGTGAGTGTGACGTGAAGAAGCGCAAAAAATAGTCGCCTCCGCCCGCGAAACGCTGAAAGAACAGTGGCCCAAAAAACCATCGGGAAATTCGTGATTCGTGATTCTGTTTGTGGAGGAACGTCGACGATCGACATTCGGCTGGTCCGTGACACGCCTGCGAATGTCACCGGCGCCAACCGAGGATCTTGCTTGAATCACAGAATCACGAGTCACATACAGTAACTACTCACAACTCACAACTCACAACTTACAACTCGCACAGCTATACGCTGTATACCGGAAATTGTGAAGAATGTCGACTCCACACCCGAACAATCGCGAACACGGAATCACGAATCACGACCGTGGACACGCGAAACCGTCAACGGCCAAGCAACTCGTGACTCGTGACTGTGACTGAATGCCGCTCCGAAATCGTGAAACTCGACGAGCCAGGCAAAGCGCCTTCAGCTGGCAACAATTAGCGATCCACGCTCGCTCTGACGCAGCTGTGTGTGCATACCCATCACAGCTATCCATACCCAAACGCTACTGCACGCTACTGCACGCATAGAGACGAACGACAGGCAAACAGTATAGATAGAAGCAGACATGAAAAGCGGAGCGCCTAGACGACAAACAGTAGATCCATGTCGATGGGGTGCGATGAGCTGAGCTGCGGCTTTTGGCTGTACTTGCTCGCCAAGACATCACGTACAGCATTGAGCATCTGCTTGTACGTCAACTGCGGATACTGGTTCATCACGCTCAAAAATGCAAACGAGCATGCGCCCGTCGCTTTACCCGCCTCGGTCGCGTCGGCACTGGTCTGCGAGTCCTTGCATCCACTGAGCATGACCACATCGGCACCGCTTGATCGCGTCTGTTTGGTGACCTCTTCGGCACCGCTGGTGTTCTTGGCTGTAGTAAACGTTGAAAAGAGACCTTTAGCCATGCCAAGCACGTCGCCGCGGGCATAGTTCATGGCGGCACCCATGATGCCCTTGCCCACGCCCGCAATCACGTTGGGTTCCTTGACGTTACCCGAGGTGGTGTAGACGTACGGCAGGTCGAGCGCAGTGCCTGAGTGGCACGAGTCAAAGATGGCGGTGAGACGACAGCCCACGGGGAGTGGACGCACCATGATGGCGTGCAGCTCGTCGTCCTCTATCTGTCCCGCCTGCTGGTAGTCGAGCGGGATGATGGTCTCGTTGTATCCATCCGCTTCGTCTCCCTGCGTTGCCTTGGCCTGTCCACCGTGTCCACTGTAGTGGAAGAAGAGCGCATCGCCCGGTTGAGCACCTCGCACCAACCAGTGCATCGCAGCCGTCATGTTTTGCCGCGTCGGGATACTACGCGCATCCCGCTGATCGTCTGTCAGAACCACCATGTCGTCATCCTTGTAGCCTCGTTGCCGGAGGAAGTTTTGCACGTTGCGCACATCGTTGATGCATCCTCGAAGCTCGCCGTTCTGGCCAAAGTAGTTGATACCGATCAGCAGTGCCTTTCGCTTGCCCTGCATCGACGAGTATTCGTAACGCTGGTTTCCGATCATGCCACCCTGAGGATTGTAGTTGACATGGTTCGTGGCATACTCGGGCGGGCCAATGGGGCCCGAAGGTGGCGCAAAGCCATATCCCATCTGACCTTGAACACCACCGGGAGGAGGTTGCATGGGTGGTGCATATCCGCCTCCGCTCTGGTAGCCTTGCGGTGGTCCTGAAGGTGGCGCATAGCCGTAGCCTGGCTGAGCGTATCCGTGCGGTGCTGGGAAGCCACCGCCTCCTCCGCCATGCGTCGATTGGTAGTGGTGTCCGCCTTGACCTGGGTACGCCATGATTCAGTGGATGAGTGTGCCAGTTGTGGTTGTGGTTGTGGATCGTACTTGCCGAGATATACCTCTAGAATATCGATGGTGGCTCGAGAGGGATTGGATGACTGTGCTACAATGTCGAAGATGGTCGTGAAGAATGCAGGCAAGTCATGGCGAATGCAAATGCACAAAGTCAAGATGCGCTTAGGTAGGCTGTGCTCGCAAGCTGCGCAACTTGACTTTTTAGCTGGAATTCGTCACTGTGAATCACGAATCACGAATTTCACGTTTAGAGCGCAGCGCGGGCCGTGCATCTGTCAGCCAAGTTCGGGTTCCGCTGCTCGTGGCGCCTGAAAGTGTGCCGCGTTTACGGACATTTACTCGTGCGAATGGTGGGAATCAAGACACGTGACCTAGAAGAATTTCTGGGCTGTCACATTTCGGCTGCCTAAATGCTTGTTGGTCTCGATGACGGTTCGGGTGACTACGACGATCACGACCACCACGTCGGGTCATAGCTGGGCACACGATTACGAAGACGATCACGCACATAAGCTTGCGCACAATGAAGGTGGCACCATCCTCGTCGGCAGTGTGGTCGCTCAAAGCGCTCCAAGCCAAAGTGTTTGGTACGACGTACAACCCTACACAGGCACGCACTGGTGCCAAAGTGCTGCGTCAAAGGTTACAAGGCCCTTCGATGTTGGCATACTACCCTCCCACGGTGAATTTCCGAGCGATTCAGAAGCTCGTGCCTGGTTTGGGAAGGCTGCAAGACGTGCGCGAGACGCAGAGGTTGAAGGATGTCGAGAGGAAGAAGATGCTCGGAAAAGGTCCCCCAAGGAAGGGTAAGTTTTCCTGATGCGAGCAAGCGTGCGCGCAGCTTTCTGATTGACCTTGAGTTGATCACGGATACAGCTAGATTGCTAATACCTTTTTCTCACTTTTGGCTACGGTTTTGCGACCAACAGGCGAGGGTCGACGTGCAGCTATGAAGGGCAAGAAGAAGTAAGAAAAGCGACGTCCCCCCGCTCCTTTCGATACCCTGCGACCACTACCGACACTAGGCCCGAGCAACGAGGTCACTTTGCCGACGACGCAGTTCTCTCCAACACAGCATGTACGACGATAGCGTCTTACATTATCGTTCTCACCGAGCAACCATTGTACTTTTAGGGATCCAAGTTAGGGTCAAGACGCTGAACAAGATCGACTTATCGACGCTTTCATGGAAAGTGGCGAGGATTGCAAGCGAAACGCCTGTTGCCGCGATACCAGACGGATTCAGTGATCAGGCGAGGGGTGAAGCGAAAGTGCGGTTCTGAGAAGCAAGTGGAGCTAAAGTTGAGAACGAACGCAGAGCACGGCTTGAGACGATCGCAAGCATCGCCGTCCCGATCGAAGGCGGGATGGCGTGGACGAGCAAGGCCCGGTCCGGCTCGGCTCGGACCGAATCGACGAGGGTGTCTTGCTCGCACGACACATGTCTCTGTTATGCTCACAACTGGATCGTACGCTGACTTGTCTCGGAATTCATGCTCTGACACATTGGGGGCTCGCATGCGGGGCTCGCATGCTGTAAAGCTCTTTAGCCAGTCACAGGGATATGCATTCGTTATTCGTTATTCGTGATTGTTTGCGATGGTTGGAGCAGCCGAGTTATGCTGTCTTGTTTCACGTCAGGGTTGGGGTTCAGGGTAAACTTGGATGCAATTTGCTGAGTTAGTTGCAGACATGAGCGTTGTTGAGGGCACTCATGTTGGAGATTTGCTATTTTTACGACGGGTTGTCGTTCGTAGGCAGGATACATGCCGAACCCTTTTCTCCGCTTGTCTCACAGAACACATTCGTGATTCACGATTCACCTTGACGATTTCGAGACGAGAAGAGCGTGATGCAGACCGATTTATATGAAAAAAAAAAACTTGATCGGGGCAATCACGAGTTGAGATCTTGGAACCGATCGTCTTGGTGAGATTCGTGATTGCAACAGGAGAAGAGGTGGCGCCGTGAGTGATAGGAAGACAAGGAGGCTGTTTGGGCTGTTTGCAACTCGCGATACGTGAATTGTACTGGCATCCCAAAGGTACAGCTGCATCTCCGTATCGGCCGGTGCGAAGTGTGTCTAGCAACACGGACAAGATCGAGTGATGTTTGCATTTGTTTCAGAGAAGGCGATCAAGAAGGCCTTGGGTTGATTGCTTGGACATGCAGCTACTCGAAGAACAAAACCAAACCGCATCTTCTCCTTTGAGCTCGCTACCGTCGGTAGAATTCGTGATTCGTGAAAGCTGTAGCCTCCGACTTGACTCATGACTGCATGAACGCTGTCAGCATCTGAAGCTGTCTTGACGCATGGTGTCATACTCTGACTTGCAAGATGCTAACACGGTCGATCGTTACCGGGCAAGACTCGTGACTAGTTGGCAAGCATTTAGCATGGCTTCGGAACAAGTTTTGGCAGGGTTTGATTGGATCGCTCATCGACGCCTCCTGCACCGCTGCTTCATATATCTGACGAGCTTCTACCGATCAGGGTTGAGACGAGATGAGTCCTTGTTTGGTTAGCCACGATTTTCGGTGCATGTTCGGATGCTGACAAACAAGACAAACGCCAGCCAAATGTGCATACTGTATGTCATGTTTGCATTCGTGATTCACGGTGCAAAATGTCCACAATCGGGAATGCAACATGCGGAAAATGGCAGTCGTGAAGATTGGTTTATGCAAAGCTCGATCGTTGGTACACCAGGGATACACTGATGGGACAGTGGATTACAAGCCATTCACGATTGGAAGGTCACTGACGGCTCTTGTGGTCGGCTGCGCGAACGTGTGTGAGTGGATCAGCTTGATCGCTGGCAACTAGGGTCGGCTCGGAATGCGAGTTGCGGCGAGCTGTGACAAGTTGGGACCGTGCGTGAACAGCCCCCACCCACGTTGAGCTCGGCCGGAAGGGGCAGCAATCACGAATCGAGGTTTAAGCTCAATCACAGCAATCGTCAATCGTGCTTCACGAATCATGAATGACAGGTCGAAGTGAGGTGGGGCTGCCGGTGTTTGTGACTCAACACTCACACTGTTGGCATTCTGCATTCTGCATTTGTGGTTGGTGATTGGTGATTGGTGATTGTGCGGCGAATGTGGTTCTGGCCAAGCAAAGTGAAGCACTCGAAGGCAGTGTTGATGAGCAGTGAGCAGTGAGAAGCGAGGAGCGAACGGCGCAACGTCACGTCGGCTACATGTTTGAGCGCAGAAGCGAGAAATATAGAGCTTGAGCGCTGTCGAGTGGCGTGGGTGGATTGAGTTCGACAGGCGGTTTGAAAACGGCGTTCAATGGTCGAGCATGCCTCTCACGTCTGGAGCGATGCCAGAGCGATGCGGCAAAGGGCATCTGATATCGTGTCTGCCCGTGGCCGTGGTCCGGACCGTGAGCCGTGGAACGCTGCGCTTGAACAAGACATTGGTGATTGCGTGTTGGCGCCACCCGTAACCAAAGATACATATTTAATAAGTGATGAATCGAGCTGAAAAAAAGAAAAAAAAAAAAGAAATCTATACAGTATGTATATGTATAAGTCACCCAAAAACAGGGCAGACCCTGGGGGTTTGCACGCGTTGCGTTGTTTGAGGAATAGTCGACAGCCCTCACAGCTTAGGGTCGATGGGCGAAGTATTGGCACGTTCGAGACCGACTCGCTGAGTCATTGTGAATATGTTGTCACATTCGTGATTTCTGGTCGGCTGAGGAGCAGATAGGGACGCTCACGGCCCCACCCAACTCGCACAAGACGGGTAGCGGTGACTTGAGCAAAGAAAAAGGGCCTCGGAGCGCGCATCGAGCACTGCGACTCTCTTGTTGGATTGCAAGCAAGTGCGAGTGCGAGTGCGAGTGCAGTCGGTGTTGCAATCATAATTGTTGCATAAGCACTTGGCTTGTCCTATATATATTTTTAAACTGACACCTCCAGCTCGGCTACGACCAAGATGTCGTCATCAAGCGTGGGATTGCCATGCCATGAGACGAGATTACCCTTACCCCGTTCGTCTCTTACGCTCTTACCAACACGGAAGACATGGAACTACAGCATGGATATTTAAAAAAGTTACAGTATTATTTGATAAAATCTAAATTTTCAGAAATAATATTTCTTAATAACATCAATTCAAAATATTCTACTTTGCAAAAGCTTGAATTCGGTTCCCGACAACTAACCTAGCTATTACAGTATTTGCACTTTGGCAGGTTGTTAGTTGTTAGTATTCGTACAAGTCACGAGGGCGTACAGTTGCGTACGTCTTGGTGGCGTTCAGGGGCTATCTTGTTTGGTGTTGAAATGCATGTTTTCATGCATCTGACCATCGTTGCCACCTCGAATTTTGCGAATCGCGAATTGTGGTTCGAGACGCAGAGCCACACGCACGCCTCAGTCGGTGCTCTGTGCCGTGTCAGCCTCGCACAAGCACTCGTCACGCACCATGCACGCTGACAGCAAAGAGCGACCAACCACCATCACGAATAGGTTTTCTCTGATGCTGTCCACTTTCTGTACCTGCTCTGCTCTGCTCTACGAGTGTGGCGCTTTGACGCTTCGGGCCTTTCTTCAGTCAGACGACGTGGAGCGTCATGAGAACAACAACATCACCTACAGGAATGAGTGCTGCACAGTCGCAGTTACCATTGGCTCGGCTTCGATGGGCGCAACGTGGAGACCTGGTTTTGGTACTCACAGACTGTAGAGTACGATCGTGAATACCAAACGCAAGACGGGATGTGTTGTGGCTTTGACCTTGCTCTGAAGTCCCGTGCAGTGTTTTGCATTACCAACTGTTTTTGTTTTTGTTTTTTTCTCTCTCTCTCTCTCTCTCTCTTCGATTGGTCCTGACTGCAGAATTGAACCCTGGCTCGTCTCCAGCTGAGCTGGCCTTACCTTTGTGAAACAATTGTAAATAAAAAAAAACCAAGAAAAAAAAAGAAAAGGACGAGATGCGTTGTTTGTAATCATCGTGACAGCGTTGCTTGACGCTGTGCATCAGAGCGTGTGTGCGCGCTACGATTTCATAGAACTGGCTGCGATCCATGCCACTTGTAAAGCATTCGCAGTGGATTGTCTGATGGAAGATGGGTCGACGCTGTGGAATGAGGGACGAGTGAGTTTGTGATTGGTAGCTTCGTCTGGCGACGATCAACGTGACTTGATTTTGATTCTACTGTACAGTCGTGAGTATTTGGGATTGGCGATGACGCTCAATCACGAATTGTAAATTGTAAATTGTGAATTGTGAATTGTGAGTTGTGAATGTACGATTGATTCGGTTTGGCACTCACAACTGCGCTAAACGACTCACAACTAATTGACTGACTGACTGACTGACTGACTGACTGACTGTTCGCAGTTGCTCACCTAACGCTAACTCGTCACTCTCTGCCTCGCAACGTCGCCACGCCCCATTCATCTATTCATCTATTCATCTACTGTATTCGCCTGTGGACGATTGGTCCATCTCCTTGGCCCGTCGAGATTCGCTTGTCAGTTGCTCTACACTATCCACTCGATCGTCTCAACACCACCACCATCCTGACCTCAACCGTTGCTGCATCTTGCATTTCCATCTCGCATCTCATCTTTGTCTCGTTCTGCATCCTCCGTTTCTGCGTACCGCGCTGCACTATTCCGGCCGTTGTTCTCACCCACCCACACTCGTGACTGTCAATACGAGCTTCGGACATCCGCTTCCTTTCGCATACGATCTTGCTGGTGCCCTGTTGCTCATACACAGAGTAGTACAGCTCGTTTCATTTGCCAAGCAAGGCTGCCTCGCCTCGCTCTTGTTTCGACGTGATCCACCGCCATCCTTGACGCTCCAACACCCCCACCTTTTTTCATCTCCACCTAGCCACTTGTGCTCACAGCTTTGCTCTCTTGTCTCTAACATCCTCTGCGTTCGATTCTGCTTGTCATTCAGTGTTCGCTCACAACTCTCTATTACCACATTGTGCATTCCCTCATCTCGTCCGCTTCCAAGTCAGTCCAAAATCAAAATCAAAATCGATTCGACCCGCTTTCTCCCACATCGCCCTCACTGTCACTGCCCGTCTTGCCGTCTTGCCGTCTTGGATGACCATGTCGCGCAGCTATAGCACATGATCCCACGGCGTTCCACCAGTGTCTAGCTAGCTATATAGAGGTCTGTGCAGCCCGCCACCTCGATCTCTCGATCTCGTCCATTCCCCCATCTCTCCTCCCATCCCAGACCTCGGCATGTCGAACAGAGTCGCGAGTCAGGATTCGCACACCTCGACTCCTGACTCGCTCCCTTTGTCCTCGCAACGCGCCTCGCAACGCGCCTCGATAGCCTCGGCTGGCAGCAGCCAGTCGTCCATCTCGCATCACTCGTCCTACCGCTCCAAGCATCCGCCAGATACCCTTGCGCTCCATATGGCTCCACACTCCATGTACGCTCAACAGCATAGCAGCAACAAGCGACCCGCCGCACCGCAGCGCTCAGACACGCTCAAACCAAGTAAACAAGCCACAGCATTCAGTACAATGGCCATCCCCAGCTCCGCTGCTTCTCAAGTCACGCGTTCCGACACGTTTCTCCAATCATCGCTCGATGATACCGGTCCAGGCTCGGATGAGCGTCTGCCGCGGTTGTCCATGTCCTCCACCCGAAGCGGCTCCACCAACGAGCTCAAGACCCCCGAGAGCCTGCATCAGTCTTGGCCGTACGATGTCCAAGCCGACTCTCCGCCAGCATCGCTGCAAACCTCGTCGGCTGCAGCTCGCGTCTCGCATGCCGACGATCACCAGCGCAAGCCGTCGCACAACGATGCGCAACACGTCTCTACCCACTCCACCGATCCGGCAATGCACATACCTCTACGCTCGCCAGAGTTGGATGCCGCTTTGGTACAGCTCGATACGCTCGCGCTTCAGCATCCTACCCAACTCGAACGCCTCTCTTCTGCTGCCATCAACGCCACATCAAAGCGCTCTACGCTTTCAGACGAATCTTGGCCAAACACAGCCACGCAGTCTCGTACTGAGTCGCAACGCTCGCACCTTTTGTCGCATCGTGACGCATTGCCGCTAGTGGCCGCGGCGACCGAATCAAACCAAGCCCATCGGTCGCCCAGCCTTGACGCAGATCTTCCGAATCGTGCGAGCATGACCAGCCCAGACTCGTGGCGCTCGCTGCTGCCAGAGCATGACCCTTACTTTGCCTCTGAGGGCCAGTTGCGCGCCACGCAGCTTGGGCCTTCCGCCTCGCCGCAAAACATCCATGCTTCTCCGAGTGCATTCGACATTGATACCTACGCGGCAGCCAAGGCATCGTCGCCTGTAATCAACCACGACGGCATGTCTTGTTCGTCGTTCGACACCACTCGCACCTCGTTCAGCAGCAACGTGAGCGGCTTCTCGGCCAGGTCCACGTCGGGCCTCTACCGATCCTCGACGCAGAGTCAGCACTCGGCGAGATCGGACAGCTGGAGAAGCCTGCTGCCGCACGACGATCGATTTCACGCGTCTGGCGATGCGAATGCGGCGTTCATGTCGCAAGGCTTGAGCGCATCGCCCAACCTGGCATCTCGGTCGCTTTCGGATCATCTCGATTCTCCCAGTTTGTTCGATGGCCACAATCATCGTGCGGCCTTTTTCGCACTCGATGCACCACGATCGAGCTACACCGTGTCTGTGGGCGATGTCGACTCGGCTGCTCGTCGACACGCTAGCTTTTCGAGCGTTGAGCCTAACCACTCGAAGCAGTTTGCGGCGACGCGTATCATGCTCACCTCGATGCGCCACACGGCTGGCAGCAACTTGGAATGTACCAAGCCGAGTTCAGAAACGGAAAGCTCTCAGGCTTGCGCGCTCTCGGACGCATCGTCGTTGTCTTGGCGCTTGTCGCGTACCGCCGACGACTCGCTCGAGGGAGCCGACATGACGCCTGAGCTTTCTCAGTCAACGGCTGCGGCTGACGTTGACGATGCCAACGAGCGCGACCATTGGCCCACCAGTCGGAGCGGTCGATCGGTCAGGCACGGTAGCAGCTCACCCACCTCGTCTGGTCCGCTGACGCCCGAGACAGGGCAGACGCCTCGAGCCAAGTCGTTGATGACGGCTGTGTTGGACGAGGCGAGAGCAGAAGCTCGAGACGCGACGAGCGCTTTGCTTGTTTCCGAGACGTCGGACAGCGTTGTCAAGGCAACGCAGGACGGCGTGATGGCCACCACGACGACCACCAATCCAACGACGACAACGACCACTGCTACACGCACACAGCTACTTTGCGATACGACAGCTGCGGCTTGCGCTGTGTCCAAGGCACGATCCGAAGCAGGCGGCGATAACGGTGGCGCTATGTCTGCCTGGCTTGAGCAAGACACGGAGGATGACATGCTGCAGAGTCAGCCGAACAAGGGACGAACGTCGTCGTGCAGCATTTCGACGCCGATCAGTCCGCCATCGCTGCCGTTCTTGGAGCGTAGACCTGCGCCTCCTGAAACGGACCTGGTAATCGAGACGGAGCGCACGCGATACACGCTCGTGACACGTCTACCTGGATTTTCGCTGGACTGCATCACGCTTGCTACCAAACAGCACGCGCACCACCGCACACTGCACATTGTAGCCGACAAGTGGGACACGGAAGGTGGCGGACACTTTGAGCGCCGCATTACGTTTCCCGACAAGGAGTGCGACCTGATCAACGTCAAGGCTGAATTTGACGGCAACACGCTGCGAGTCTATGTGCCGCGCAAGCTTGCAACCAACCGGTTCAGCTCGGCCAGCAGCGCCACGTTCTAGAAGCAGAAGCAGAAGCAGAAGCAGAAGCAGAAGCCCAAGCCCAAGCCAGAGAAGCCCAAGCCCGAACCACAGTGCAAGATCGATTCAACTGATCCAACTAACTTGGCTGCGCCTCTCGCGTTTACGCAGCGATGGTTTGATGACACGCCCACACCCTAGCATGGGATCTGTTGTGGACGAGTCAAGCATTCTGCGCCTCGCCCCGCCCGCATTGCATACCCAATCCGAACATTCATGATTTTGAGCATTTGAACAAGGTCGATTCGTGGTTGTCTGTGAAAGCGCGAGCAGAAGGAGCAGCGGAGTGGGGGGTAAGCACCGATGCGTGAGGTGCTCGCTAAGAAGTGTCACGAGTCGTGGGTGACGCTTTCACGCACAAGCCAGGCGATTCGCCATCTGAAAGCGGAGCTGCCAAGTCGAGCCGGTCAGGGTTCGCGTGTTTCCAAACATGACAAGCGACTCAACACTCACGACTGTCCGAGTGGTCACACCTCCACATAAGAGCGCTCGAGGCTCGCATAGTCACTCAGACTGATGCTGCGTAAGCGGCGTGCAAATCACAAGTGTGAATCGTGGATGTGAGAAGTCGAATTCGTGATTGGCAATCGTAGAGCGGGCCGGGTGAGGTGTGAGAGACATGAATGCGCGATTCACGAGCCACTCGCCAAAGCACGAGCAGACACGGAGGGCGTGAGAAATCAAGGATCTCGGTTGGCGTAGCGGATAGCATTGGCTTGCACACTGACCACGATCGCACGCTGGCAAGAGCGAGCATAGGACATGTGGACGATGACTCGTTCACGATGGATGCATGTGCGGCGGTATGGTACGCAGACGCAGAGCGCGCAGGCAGATGCAAGTGCACGCAAACAGCGTCTGGTCGTGCTAGGCACAGGCTGGGGCGGATATGCGTTTCTCAAGTCGCTCTCGTATGCAAGCCTACGCCGATTCGACGTCAAGGTGATCTCGCCCACCACGTCGTTTTCGTTCACACCGCTGCTTGCACAAGCAAGCTGTGCAACGCTCGACTTTCGAAGTGTCGTCGAACCGATCCACTCGAACCGTTGGATGGAATACCACCATGCGTGGTGCGATGCGGTCGACCTGAAAGCCAACCGCATCGAACTCACCTCGGCGTTCAACCCTCAGTTCCGACTAGCGGATCCACTGCTCGACGCAAACCCTGCTTCCAAGGACGAGTCCAACAAGGACGAGTCGAAACGCGTCACGTACTCGCTCCAGTACGACTACCTCGTGATTGGCGTCGGCTCGTACAACGCTACGTTTGGCACCAAGGGCGTCAAAGAAAACGCACTCTTCTTGAAGGACGTCAGCGATGCGCGAGCGATTCGATGGCGCATTCTGGGCCTCTTCGAAAGCGCCAATGCCAAGCAACGCCAGTACACACACCAGGGTCAAGTCGCGATCTCGGCTGAACAAGAGCATCAGCTGCGACGGCTGCTCAGCTTTGTGGTTGTAGGTGGTGGACCGACCGGTTCCGAGTTCGCCGCGGAACTGCACGACTTGGTATGTATCTTGAGCCACGCATTGTCGGTTGTTGGAACGCGGGTTGCTGACACCACCGTTCCATATGCAATGTGCGCTATGCTAGATCAACGACGAGCTCTCGCGCTTGTATCCAAACGTGTGCGCATACGCTACAGTCCGACTGCTGGATGCTGGAAGCACGATCCTCTCGTCGTTCGATGCGCGTCTCGCCGAGTATGCGATCAACAAGTTTGCACGCGACGGCATCCAGGTGCAACTCAACGCCAAGATCCGACGTGTCGAACGCGATGCCGTGGTGCTCGACTCTGCCGGCGGCCACCAAGAGCGCATCGCTGCTGGAATGGTGATCTGGAGCACAGGCATCACCACGTCTCCTCTCATCCAAGCCTTCCGCGGTGTTGCCAAACAAGACCGAACTGGCAAACTGCTGACCAACCATACGCTCAACCTAGTCATCCATCCCTCGCACCCGAATCCCGGAGCCAACGTCCTCAATCCTGCAGCGGACGATTCGCACATGGGCTCACCATCCCAGCCGCCCACACCGCTCGACAACGTGTTTGCCCTCGGAGACTGCTCTGCGTCCCCCGACGCCCTGCCCGCTACCGCGCAGGTCGCCTCACAACAAGGCACGTATCTCGCGCACCTCTTCAACTCACACCTTGCCTCGGCCTCGCCCTCATCCCGATCCTCGCAGCCGAAACCGTTTGTGTTCCACGACAAAGGCAGTATGGCGTCGATCGGTTCGCGAAGCGCGCTGATCGACTCTCCTGTCAAGAAGGACTCGGGCACGCTTGCTTGGCTCCTCTGGAGATCCGCCTATACCATCATGGCGATGAGCTGGAGAAACCGCTTCCTGGTCCCTGCGAATTGGGCAAGCAACCTCCTCTTCGGCAGAGACGTAGGCCGCTTCTAACTCGTGCTTGCGCAACCGCGTCTGCGCGCCCCGCCCCCCACATCCCAGCACAGCACCCAATCCACAAGCGCGCTCACTAACATGCTTCGACTCGACTCTGTATATGATTGGTGTGTGTGCATCTAGTTTGGCTCCAACTCGATCTGTTCGGCTGGACGAGACTCGGCGGGCGGACGCGGTTCGCGGAGCGGTTGGCTGAAGTGAGTCCTCAACTGAGCATCAGCCAGTCTGTGTACTTCGTTGGCCACTGCGCGGAGGACGCTGATGAGCGGACCTGAGAGGTTCAGTCTCCAGACAATGTAAGCACTGGCGATGAGGACCAGAAGGAAGGCAAAGTAGACAGGACTCGATAGAATCGCCATCAGCTCGTTCCATCCAAGCACGAGCATGACGCCGTACATCCAGAGCGGCACCTGAGCGATCGAACTGACAGTGGCGCGTTTTGCTTCGACGTACATGGCGTCAGCTTCCTTGCGAAAACGCATGCCAATGTCGTTCTTGCGTGTTTCGCTCAGCACGCTCAGCGTAGCATGCCAGTCAAACGCTTCGTCTTCAACCACCAATCCAACCGGTTCTGCATCCTCGAATTTGGACCGCAGCTCCCGCATCAATGTCGTGTCGACAGCTTGGATTTTCGCATACAGCGCAATCAACTCCAACGTCTCGTCGCGCGCCTTCCTGAACGCACCGTCCATGTCGTCCTCGGGCTTCCACACCCTCGGCACGCCCGCGTCGTCGTACCTGAATCCATCCTCGAAACTGTTCCGAAGCTTGGCCGCAATCACACTATCCGCCGTCTGCTCGTCCACCTTGGCGCGCATGCTCATCCAACTCTTGCGTCGCAACGCCAACAAGGCGTGCTCATTCTCGTCGTCCGTGCAATTGAAGCTCGTCGCCTTGCGCACATACGTCGCCTCGGCCTGCTCCAAGAGCGTCGAGAAGCTGATCAGCACCTCGTCCCACATGGAGCGCTTGGCAGACTTGAGTGCCAGCTCGACCGGCTCGCCAATGTTCTTGTTGAACGTGCGCTCGATCTGCGCTACCATCTTCTTGGTCTCTTCGACTCGCATCGTGTCCGAGATGCTCTGGATCTCGACATCCAGCTCAACCACCTCGTCGTCGATCGTCCAATCCGTGTCCGTCAGCAGCACCGCTTGGGCTGCCGCACTGAACTTGGCCAAGGCGGTGCGCTTCTCGCTGCTGACCACCTCGCCAAAGTCGTAGTTAGGCTCGGTACGCATGCGATCCAGCACAGCCTGCTTGAACGACTGAAGCATCAAGCGGTGGAGGTTCTTGAGCTGGCCCAGGAAAAACGGAGAGAGCGAGCCGTTGAGTTTGTCGAGCAGATCGATTCGTTTGCGCTTGTACACTTCTTGGTGGTATCTGCTGGCATCACGGTCAAACTTGGACAGCGCTGTGGAGCGGTGCAGCGCCATATCGGCGCCCAGACTTTCCACCACCGATCCGCCTTCAATGTGCTTTCGGAAATCCTTGATACTGGTAGCAAAGTGAGCGAATGCGACATTGGCGATCTCGTCGCATCGAAACTGAGCAAGAAGCTCCTGCTGCGTAGGCAGATCCAGGTCCTTGTTCGTCATGACTTGCTCCCAGATGGACTCGAGGTAGTGCGCAAGTCCATCCGCAGGGATGCGCTTGTGGTATTCTGTCTTGAAGACAAAGTTGGGATCCTTGGGGTTGACAAAGCGATTCCTCAGCACATCCACCGCCTTGTCGAATTCGGCGGGTTGCAGAATCTTGTGGGGTAAAGTGGTAAACATGAAGTCGAAAAAGTCGGTAATCTTGGACAACTCGAGGCCTTGGGGTTTTGAGAGCGAGTGCCAGATCTTGGTGAGGTCAGCCATGATGGTGGCGGATAGATTTTCGAGGGGGGTGACGCCAATGTGATCACGAATGACAAAGAGCAGCAACGTTTTGTCCTTGGCACCGGCCGTCTTGGCTCTGCTAGCCTGAAAGAGACCAAGGTTGACTTCAAAGACGGTCTTGAGCAGACCCATGTTGGCACCCTGGTAGAGACCCACCTGATGCTCCCACAGATTGACGATGAGCACCTCGGCAGATGCCATGGAGAAGAGCGCGGATTTGCGCTCAAAGTCCTGGTCCTCACCGCGTTCGCGCCCGTCGGTGCCCTCGACGTCCATGACGAGCACGTTCATCTTGAGGCCTTTACACATCCAAATGCCCTTTGTGGTCTGCTGACGCGCGGATTCACTCATGACGTCAAAGTTGGTGCCAAACAGTTTGTTGAGCAGCGTGGATTTGCCGGTAGATTGAGAACCAAGCACCGCGCAGAGGTCGTAGCCGAAACCAGCGTCGGCGAGACCCCAATTCTCGAGATGAGGCGAGAAGTCGGCGCTGTTGAACTTTTGTTGTTCGTCGATGAGCTGCATGCGGCCTGTCTGGGCAGGAGCGGGAGGTTGAGTTGAGATGAACGGGGTGGAAGCAGCGGTGGGCGTAGGAACGCTGGATGGCGCAACAACGGGAACAGCACGAGCAGCATTGGAAGCGGTGGCGTTGGGATGCGTTGTAGCAGCAGTGATGGGTTGGGAGGCGAGCAAGATCGAGTGAGCATCGTGAGCGGATTGCAACTCTTGCTCGTGTTCAGCAAGCAGCTGCTTTGCGCTGTCGACGTTGAGCTCCATCTTTTGACGACGTGGCAAGCAATCCGAGTTGATGGTGAACTCGCGTGAGCCGGAAGCACAAGGATGGGGTGGACGAGAGTCAGCCTGGATGAGCTAGCTACGTCTCACAGCCGTGCGTGGTGCGACACGCGGATGTGATCCCACGAATCGTGAATTGTGAATGCCAAGTCGAGTGCTGCTTTCAGCTGTTAACTAATTCCACGCACCTACTCTGCTCTGCTCTCCGCTCTGCTCTCGTCTCTCGCTTCTCGGCGCTAGAAAAAGCGACACGCCGCACACAGCACCAAGCGAGCCCTGTGCGCGACTTTGCACGGCCATGTGTTGGACTCTTCACGCTTGTGGCTCGCTCTGCCTGCCAAGATCTGCATAAAGCATACACTCGATACCGAGACGCTCCGAGCGTTTGCGACCCAAACATCAGAGCAGCAATTTCTGGTTTCTGGTTTAGCGAGGCTGAGACGCTCATCGTCATTCACTTTGCATGACGATGCGAGTGTAGGGCAGTGAGTGAAGCAAGTGTAAGCCACCACGTACCAGTCACAAGTTTGAGTGTGGCAAACACAGAGTCACGAGTAGCCCACGCATCGAATTTACAATGTTAGACCGACATGTATCACATACAAGGCTGGACGCCCGTCTTGTGTGTGTGTGTCTCCCGTGTGCCACGGTCTATGGTTTGTTCGGAATCACAAATGTGTTTTACACCGCCGTTGTATTCGTCCGAAAGTCCAAGCAGGCGATTTGTATTCTGTTCTTCACGAAATCATGAATTTGAAATCGTGATTCGTGATTGTTTTTGTGTTGGACCTGAGCTCCTTGTCTGGAAGAACAGCTTAAAGGCGGGGTCGAACCGACACCGACAAGTGAGGGAGGCTGCGGTCGTTGCTCTCGACATGCGAATCAAGAATCCACACAACAAGCGCATCCAACGTTCTGCTGATGGCCGTAGCTCGCTCGTCCGTAGGCGGTGGTGGTGGTGGTGGTGGTATACGTTGTCGATGATCGACTCGTGACTGTCAACGATTCATTTCGAATCGGAAAGCGGGGCTGTCGACGGATGCAAAGCCGACTTTCCCAGGCATACGATGAGTGAAGCGTTATGCGCTCAAACGCCGAGAGCCACTCAAGGCTCAGCCAGCCAAACATGAAACTCGCTTCTTCCGACGCTTTCTTCCAGATTCGCGCTGAACCAGAATTTCAGGCCGAAAAAGCCCTTCTTTGGCCTGAACCATGACACACGCTTTTCTCACGCCATGGTGATCTCACGACAAGCTCGATCAACGTTGATTGCGGATCGCACAGAGAGCGACAACACTGTGTAAATGCGAACCATTCACGATTGTGCGAGGACGGCCGAATGCGCGTGCGCGTGTGTGTGATCTTAGCAAGCTAAGCCCTGCGCCGTGACCAAGTGAATCAAGAATCGTGAATGGACAAAGTTCTGTCTCTGTGTCTATGTGCGTGTGTGCGCTTCTTTTCCTCCACCCTGTCGGTGAGCCCGAAGTGCGGAAGCGCGCAGTCACGAGTCAGTCACGAGTGCATCGGTTCTTCCTGCGTCTTTGGCTCTTTTGGTCTCATTTTCTTATTCGTTCTCACCATCACCATCATTGATACCATTGTCGCAACATCCGCCATCTCTCTCTTTCACCGCAGCAGCGCCTCTTTCTTTTCTTTTCTTCCCTTCTTCCTCTGCCATCTCTGTCATCGCTAGGTCATTCTACCCGATCCGTGTCATAGTGGCGTTTACTTGAATTTCCCCCTTCTTACCTAGTACCGTCGCCCTTGTTGTCATTCGCATAGCATAACCACCATGTCTGCCGCCGTCACCGCCAGCAACGCCGCCACCGCCGCCAACGGAGTGTCTCCTTCTTCAGCAGCTTCCTCCTCCGCCGTCGCTACTGCCACCGCCAACAGTGCTGCCAAGCCCGCGGTTCAGCCTTCCGAAGTCGGCTGGCTCTTTGTCACGCAGTACTACACTTTCCTCAACCAGAACCCCGCTCGTCTCCACTGCTTTTTCACCAAAAAGTCTACCATGGTTCACGGCATCGAACAGGAGGAATCTTCGCCGTGCTTCGGCCAGCAGCAGATCCACGACAAGATCACTTCGCTCAACTACCAGGATGCCAAAGTGTTTGTTTCCAACGTCGACTCCCAAAGCTCGGCTAGCGGTGGTATCCTCGTCCAGGTACTCGGTGAGCTCAGCAACAACGGCGCCGCCTGGAGAAAATTCGCCCAGACCTTCTTCTTGGCCGAACAGCCCAACGGCTACTATGTGCTCAACGACATCTTCCGCTACCTCAAGGACGACGACGAGATCGAGGCAGAGGCAGAAGCCGTCGATGAGGCTCTCCAGGAGGAGATCGACGAGGCCGACAAGAACGGCGTCGAAGTTGCTCACACCATCCAGATCAACAACATTGGCAATGCTAACGCCGTTCCCCACCTTCCGGCCCCCACCAGCTCTCCTGCTGCCTCCAAGGCCATCGAAGCCGCCGATACCAAGCCAGCCGCCACCGAGCAGCAGCCTGCTACCAAGCTCGATGCCCCTTCTGCCGCTGACAACGCCGTCGCCACCTCGACCGCTGCCGAGCCCACCAACACCGATGCCGACCAGGTCGGTACCGACAAGAAGCTAACCGCGGTCGACAACCACCAAGCGCCTGTTCCTCCCAAGGGCGCAAAGGACGCTGCCGATGCGGCCAAGACCGAGACTGCTCCAGCTGCTGCCGCTTCCGCGCCAAACGCTGCTGCTTCTACTCCCGCTGCTGCCGCTGCTGCCGCTGCGGCCCCTACTCCTGCCCCTGCCCAGCCTGCTGGTCCACCCAAGCCCAAGACTTGGGCCACGCTCGCTGCTTCGGACGCTACTCGCTGGGGATCCAACGTCTCGGCCGAAGCAAAGGGTGTCTCTTCTTCTCGCCCAGCTGCTGCTACTACTTCCACCGCCGCCAAGCCGGCTGCTGCTGCTGCTGCTGCTTCTGCTCCCAAGCCGGCTGCTGCTACTTCGAATGGAGCAAGCTCGTCGCCTTCGGTGTACATCAAGAACGTCGTGGCGGACCAAGTCACCGAAGCTGCGCTCCGCCAGGCGCTCGAGGCTTTCGGCACGGTCAAGGATGTGCAGATCATCGGCAGCCGTTCGTGCGCTTTTGCCGAATTCACGAGCGTCGATGGGGCTCGCAAGGCGGCTGCCAAAGCAAGTGTTGCTGTAGGAAAGAACGGCTGGAACGTCACGATCGAGGAGCGACGAAAGCCCAGTGCTGGTGGTGCCGGTGGTGCTGGTGCCGCGGGAGGTGCACGTGGAGCGGGTGGTGCGCCTCGTAACGGTGCGGCTGGTGGTTCACGCACTGGCGCTGCTCGTGGTGGAAACGCTGCTGTCCGAGCGGGCCGCGGCGGTGCTGGTCGCGCCGGCGCCAACTAGGACGCTTGCGCCTTGGGCATACTTCGAAATCGTGGATCCAAAAGCACATGTCTCTTGCCTCTTGCCTCTTCCTTCATTGTCACCCTCAGCGCAGCTTGGCATACTTATGTAGCGTTTCCTTCTCCGGTCTACTCCTCCCTGATTACCGCCCAACTCATCTGTACTTTCACATCTCATGTTACATCCATTTCACAAGCCGTAAAGACATCCGCCTGTGTTGAGGCGCATGCGGTATCAACAGGCATCATACTGTGGGTCTTGGGGAGTGATGCGGATGGGATTTGAGGAGCAGGATGGGAATGTATCAGAGTTTGGGGTTGGCAAGGGTTTTGTTCTGGTTGACGGAGAAGGGGAGGACGAGTGCGGTTTGTCTTGCGATGGCTAGGATGAACGATCTTGGTTCGGAAGGCGCTGGGTTGGGGTTGAAGAGGTGCTGGTCGTCTGGGTGCGACCAGAGTTCCGAGTCGGATTCGTGTTGGCCATTGATCATGAATCTGGCACGCGAGAGGGTGGCAGTTCGCGTTATGGCGGGTAGGCGACGTTTGAATTCGATAGTGAGGTGGAGGGTTGGGTACCAGTGGGATGCGTGTTTCGAGGGGATCATCATGGGTGGGCTTGTAAACATGTCAGCTAGGAAGGGGAGCAGATTTTTGGGTTCCGATAGACGGCCGGTTGCGACGAGGTGTGTGTCGAGTTGCGGGTAGGGTTGAGGAATGAGTGAGTAGTACGCTCCGGCTGAAAGCGTGTTGGAAGTAAGCGAGGATTGAGTATGTTTGGGATCGTTGGCGATACTAATCAGCTCACCGAATCCAAACGTCTTGCCGTTTTCAGCTGTAGTACCGAACAGGTGAGGCTTATCGCACCTCTCGGGGGGCGAGAGCGGAAACTGAGGCGCCCACTGCGATCGCTCGGTAATCGTGTATCCGTTCCTACTCGGATCGTGAACATCCTTGCCCTTCAAGCCAGCCACCTTGGTTCGATCCGCCGACTCCTTCTGCACGCCGAAATCCGTCATGAGCACCTGCGTCGTGATGCGCATCTTGTCATCCTGCCACAGCTCTGCCTGCAGATTGCTCAGGCTCTTGCCGCGTTTCAGAACGCGGATGCGCACTTGGAAATCCGTCCACGTCACAGCCTGGATGTAGGTCGCCGAAAGAAGCAGCGGATCTTGGTGTGAGACCGACTTGACGTCTGTAGATACCAGTTCGGGTGTGCGCATGAAAGCTAGCACTGCATTGAGGATGATCGAGAGCGAGTAGCCACCTTGGGGAACCGAGCCGATGCACCACGTCGTGTCGATCGAGCCCGTGTACACGGCCGACGTGCGCGTGATCGTGGATTCGTCCAGCCGCGAGAGAACCGCATGTTCGAGACCTGGCATAGTGACAAAGTCTAGTGGGCGACCAGAGATGTGAGCGTGTTGGTAGTCGGCAGGTGCGTGCTCAGGTGGAAGCAAGTGGGAGCTGTCAAAACCTACGATGGTCCGAATCGTGTCGTCAATGATAGCCGATAACCGGTGGACGCTTACTAACTCACGAGGTCACGGACGTGTTTTTAAACGTGTCAATTGGTGGAAATCTCACAAAAACAAAAAACACTTACAGTAAGTTTGTAAATATGAAGCGTGGAACTCGGAACTCGGACACTCAAGAGTCCAGAAAAAAAGGGGAACCCTTCGTGCTTGGGGCTCTTCCTGCTCCTCCTTGTTGCTTCAATAGCTTCTCTGCTAACCCAGCCCTCTGTTACTCGATCAAGAGGCTGCAACACAAAACGAGATGCATCGTGTCATGGAAGAACCATCGTCGTCCACTGCGGCACTCTGCGCCGCCGAACAAGTCACCGACCTCCTCGCACCGTCGCGTGTTGCTCGCAACCTCGAACTCCACCTCGCGGCTGAATCGGGCGACCTCGCGCTGATTCGATCTCTGCTCGCCTCCTCCCCCTCGCCTGTATCGTCGTCCTCTTCAGAAACGGACGAAGGAGGCGTGGACGTATGGTACGAGGATCCGTCGAGCGCGAATTGGTCCGCTTTGCATTTTGCGGCCGAGCAGGGACACGTCGAGGTGGTGCGATTGCTGTTGAGGAACGGTGCGATATGGAACGCTGTCGATGCGAACGGGTTCACGGCTGCACAGGTTGCGTGGAGTATGAACCATGAAAGGTGTTATCGGGAGATTTTGGAGGAGGGTGTTAGACAGACGTTTTTGCTGAATGCGTTGCGAGGCGCAGAAAGCGGAGAAAACGAAGAGGAGCACGAGATTGGGCCGAGTGAAGCGAAACGGCTCAAAGCGGATGGCGCGTGTGATGCTGATCGAGGTAGCGTGGTGACTTCGGCGGATGGGAGACATGTCACGTTGAAACCTGTTGCTTTGGACGTAGCTAACGACACAGAGCGTTATCTTTGCACACCGCTTCGATTCGTCCCGGATTCGCTCGGGCAGGTACGGTGTCTAGATGCCGACGACAACATGGTAATGGCACCCTGGGAGACGGATATCATGCAGCTCTCGGCGTCGCTGCTGTGCTCGAATCAAGCGCGCAACTTCAGCATCCTCAACGTCGGCTTTGGTCTCGGCATCATCGACACGCTCATCCAGACATATAAACCCGCACGCCACGTCATCATTGAAGCTCACCCGGACGCCATCGCCTACGCTCACCAACTCGGCTTCGACAAACTTGCCGGCGTCGAGATCTTCCAAGGTCGATGGGAAGACTACCTCATCCATGCGGATCCGGATTCTGACGACGCCATCGCCAAGATGACCCAGCTCGGCTCGTTTGATGCTGTCTACTTCGACACGTACAGTCAGGACTATGCTGATTTAAAAACGTTTTTCGATGCACTACCCAACATCATGAATGGTCCCGATAGCCGATTCAGCTTCTTCCACGGACTCGGCGCTACCAACCGCTTCTTCTACGAGGTGTATACCAGGATCAGCGAGCTCGATCTCAAAGAGATCGGATTGACCACCCAATGGACCACAATGCAGCCCAAAGTCACCGAGCAAGAGTGGCAAGGCGTCAAACGCAAATACTGGGATCTAGCCGATTATTACTGCCCTCTAGCACGCTTCGATGTACTCGACTAGTGTCGACTTTATCTACACCAAGGGTGATAGGACGTGCCTATTCGACCGACTCATCTTCAGCCTGGCTGAAATACATGACTTCCAAACCGATGCTTTTCACAATGCCCATCTTGGGCGACGCTGGCGCACCGCCGACAGAATACGACGCACCGTGTGTGCCTGAGAGGTCTGCTTTGACACCGAGCGAAACGAGGCAGTGCGATAGGCGTCCTTGCCACAGCAGCCGGATGTCCGATGTGCTCGAGATGCGCGCCTTCAGTACGCCTGTGATGGGGGAGAGCAGATGCGAGAGCGTCGAATTTGCACATGTCGCCCGTGGAGACGGTGCAGATGGTGCAAGAGCCGGAGGATCACGCAGTAGACCAAATACCGACGTTCCGCCATCGCCAGTATTGCCATCAACCTGGCTCACCGCCTCTGACGCTTCGCGCAGAGACATTGCATGCTCCTCTTGGAAACGCGCCTGTCTTGTCTCGTCGTGTCCCCGCAATCCTCCGATCGAACTTGTCGATCCAATCCGATTCATCGGCGCTGGCACATCAGCGTCCGATGCCTCCACCGACTCAACACCACCACCGCCGCCACTCTTGCGCAGCCAATACTCGGCTCCCATCGTCCACTCGCTCTCGTAACTGTAGACGTTGAAATCGAACCTCGAACAGACCACCACGTCCCTCGCCATCCTCGCTGCATATGCCGTGCTCAGATGACCCATCATCGGGTTCAACGTGGCTGTGATGACCGTAGGTGGCTGAGACGGTGCCGATGCCAATGTCGATGCTTGGTGGGGTGAAGGCGAGCTGTCGAACGACGGAGCGATCATGAGCGGCTGTTGAGGAGTGTCTGGAAGCGTCGAGAATCGAATTCCGGTTGATAGGCCGGCCGACTTTTCCACAGTACTGATAAACACTTCGGCTCCAGCGCTGAATCTGCCTCGAAGTCCACCGCCTGCCTCGGTGTCTTCGCTGCTGCTGCTGCTGCCCGTATGAAGCACGCTGCCATTGCGCTGCGGGTAGGAGGCGCTGCTTGAAGTTTCTACTGCGCCCTCGCTGAGCGCAGCCAGAGTCGTCGATGCAGTGTCAGCGGGAGTGCCAAAGTTGTGCAAAACCCTAAACCCCCACAGCGCATCGTCGATCGAATAGCTGTACTCGGTAAACCATCTTCCCGTATCCCTCTGCAGCGTGAATTGCAGATTGGTCGATCCGGGCGGTCCTAGACCGTACGTGTCTTGAGCTGCTGCTGCTGCTGCTGCCGCCGCCGCCGTTGTCGCTGCCGTAGACGCACCCGTGTTTGATAAGCTGGTAGAAGAGCTGAGCGAAGGATTCGACGAGTCCAAACGATCCATACTACTACTTGTAGATTTTGCTCCGGTTGAGTAAGCGGATCGTGAAGCTATCGCTGCATTCTGCAAGGCGTTCAAGGGATACCTTGGTGGGCTCGAAACAGCTGTCACTATCAACTGCCATGTTGGGCTGATTCGTTTGGTCCACAATGCATCCAAGCGTGCCGATGGAACATGCATGCACCCGTACACGAGATACTCGCCTCCTCCTCGCTCCTTCTTACCCAGATCACCTAACGCTTCTTGTTCCGGGTACCTGTCTCCTGCTAACCAGTAGTACTCCTTCTCTTTCTCTTTCGACTTGAATGCCGCCGGCGCTCTCGCCTCAACGATTCGAAATCGCTCAATGATCTCTTTTAGCCGGACATCCTTGGAGCTGCCGCCAAAATCGATCTTGCTATCAGTGCTAGCGTAGATGTAGCCGATACCAGCACGCAAATTGGGCAAAGCTCCCAGCCGATATGTCGTGAAAAACGGTGGTGTGGGCGAAGCCGAGATGGAGAGCGAGAGACCGGTGGGTACGCAGAAATCGAGGATCGCCGACGAGCAAGAGGTGAGATGAAGGTACGAGTTGTATTCGTTCCAGTTGGTCGCGTGGAAGTATTGGCGTAGGATGTGCGAGACAAAGTCGTGCATGGTTGCGAGCGAGATGTACGCGCATGCAGTGGGCGGTGCTGGCGCGAACGGTCACTGCCCAAAAAAAAGACTAAGGGTGATGGTGATAGGTGACGAGCATAGACGATGGTGGGGAGGACGAAAAGCGCTCAGAGTCCAAGAAACGAATGTGAATCGTGAATATCGTCGATGGTCCAAGCGGCCCACCTTGACGCGATTTGGTGCACTTGTCGTGAACTCGACAGCATCATGCCTGTGGCCTCGTCGTCGATTCACTGTTCGTATCTCAGTCTGTCGATCCAACGCACCATCTCTCACACGGCTAGCCAGTCTCACAACAAATGAGTGCGCACAAGCATTGATAAATGCAATTCTACGCCCCGCACTCTACGTAGCAGGCGGCACACTCCCCGCCAGCGCGTTCATACTACCGAAAGGGTCCCTGACACTTTTGTTGACCTGCTTGAACCACTTTGCGTAATCCTTCTTCAATGCATCCACTTCGGCATGCAGTGCGGCTACGTGTCCAGCCAACGTCATAAAACTCTCGTGCTGAGCATGAATCGCGTCTGAAATCGCCTGAGGCGTGTACGTCTCTCTGCTCGAAAGCGATGCCAGATGATGTTGGATGGTCTCGACCGTGCTCGAGTAACGCGAGATTCGATCGCGATAATCCACGGCGAGATCAGAGTAAAAGTGCTCCAACCACTCGACGAACGAGGCGCCATCCGAAGCTCCAGCTCCTGCGCGCGGCTCTTTGGCGTTAAGAATGATAGAGTAGAGCGTACATGTGGTGGTACGATCGCGTTCGAGCAAGCGCCCAACGTCGACGCATTGGTTTTCGTCCGTGTCGAGCGTTGCCGAGAGCGATTTAAGCGCCGAGTCGAGCTCGTGCCATTCCGCGGCGCATTTGCGAATCTCTTCGCCAAAGTTTTTGGTTTTCAACTCATCTCGAAGCTGCGTCTGGGCGGAAATATGCGAGTCGAGCTCCTCGACAAGTTTGCGAGCGTCGTCAGAGAGGTCGTTGAAGCGTTCTTTTTGAAAGTAGCCAAATCGAGCAAACGGTGATGCTGCCGCGCCTGCATTGAATTGCGGTTGCGATTGGAACGGCTGCAAAGAGATATTAGGTTGCTGTTGCTGTTGCTGAGGTTGAGACGACCCAAACGAGAACAGTGATGTGGATGGCTGTTGCTGTTGCTGTGTTGGCTGTGCCGAAGAGCCAAAGAGGCCACCGGTGGAGGTGGATGCTGGGTTGCCAGTGTTGTTGCTTCCACCAAACGAAAACCCGCCGCTCGTCGCAGGGGCACTGGGTTTGCTACCAAATAAGCCGCCCGTTGAAGTGGAGGCAGTGTTGCTGCTTGCTCCAAAAAGCCCGCCTCCGAACCCTGTTGTCTGCTGTTGCTGTTGCTGTTGCTGTTGTGGCTGCTGTTGTTGGGTGTTGACGCTCGAACCAAACAGGCCGCCACCCGTTGCTGGTGCAGCCGTCGTCGTAGCCGGCTTTGCGCCAAAGCTGAATCCTCCTGCAGCTGGAGCTGCTGCGCCGGTATTTGCTGGAGCCGCGCTGGTGGTAGCAGAGGAAGTGGTGCTACCGCCGAAGGAGAAGCCTCCTGATGTACCGGAGAATGGTTTGTTGGCTGGAGGTTGAGAGAAGGAGAAAGATGCCGATCGGCCTAGTGACGACCCTGTGGTTGACGTGGCAGGGGTGGAGCCGAACATGGCGTATGTGCGTGTGTGCGCGTGTGCGTGTGTGAGAGTGTGAGCGATTGTGATCCAGTCCAAATGACGGCGATGACGATGCTGAGAAGATTGTTGAGAAGGACAAAGCGATCAATCGTGAATTCGTGATTCGTGATTCGTGATTGTGAATTCCGCGAACCTCTGAATTTAACTTAGTCACGAGCGTTAGCCTATCAAAACACAAACACGAATCGTGAATCGACAGAAAACGCGCTTTCGCACCACAACGATCGGGAGTGCGATCGGGCAATGCAGTTGAGTTAGCTTGGACCAGCACAGACCGGCGTCACATACACGAATCAAGAACGACGAACCACGTAAACACTCTGTGACTCTCACCACTCACCACTACTTTGCAATCATCCACCCGTAATCGCATCATACGTGGGCATGTGGCACAACTGGGTCGACAGGTGTAGACGATAGGATAGCGGCACACTCATCATGTCCACCGACATGGCCGCTTCTGCGCTCCACAGCCACGGACACGATGCTCTTGCCTCGACTTCGCATTCTTCCCACAGCTTGCCACCGTACCTAGCATCGACGACGAGCAAACCTGCCGACCTGCCACGCGCCTACCTCAATGGGACACAGGATATGCTGAGTCTCTTTGGACTCATGCCAATCTACGATAGAGCTGTACGTCCATATAACCCCGACAGCATCAAAGCCGAGGACGAAGCAGCATCCACTTCTGTCAACGTGGCTGCAGGAAAGAAAGTAGCGTCTGCGATCGCCGCAGAGGGCAATTCGGCTGCTGGTCAAGCCGCCAACACCGGAAGCGCTACGATAGGAGCAACAGCTACAGCAGGATCAGCAACCCAGGGCGCAACACCTTCGACGAGCCAACCCGATTTAGCCCAGGCGAATGCGACGTTTCGACCCAGCGCAGCCAGTGGAGCGGCTGGCGCTGCTACAACTGGTCTAGCAAGCCACCCTTCTCACGGCGCTTCGAGCACCGGAGGACGCATCTCGACTCCTGCACTTCAACTCAATGGCGGACCACCGATGTTTCCGCTGCATACGGATTCTTCCGCCATCCTCGCCGCTTCACCCGGCCAACTCGCTGCGGCGGCCTCGGCGGCTCCACCAGCACGCAAACCATCCAAGCCACCCGGAACATATGCGCACTATGTCGATGATCTTGCCGGTCGTGTGCGTCCACCGCGCAAAAGTGCACGTGCGGCCAAAGAGGCCAAAGGAACCACGTTGGTCTCGATCCTGTTCAAGCCTGAATATACACCGCAGAGAATCGTTCCGTTCGATAGGGAAACCATGAAGGCGGCGTTCAGTGTAGAGCCGGGCGTGGTCGACGAGATCGATCAAAGTCTATTGGAACCAGATGAGGAGGAGACGCTCAAGCCAAAGAAGAAGAAGAAGAAGCTCAAGCACGAACAGCAACAGCAACAGCAACAGCAGGTGACGATGAGAGGTGGCGTCCAGGCCAGATCGGGTCCTTCGTCGGATGCTAGGACACCCATTCGGAGGTGAAACCGATGGCCGAGATAATCGTGAATTTGAATTTGAATTGTTCATTCCTTTGTATTTGTGTCCGAATCTCACTTTAGCAACACACTCTGTGACTGTTTCAAGCACGATCAGACCATCGTCAAAGCGTGACAGTGAGTAGACATGGATCGCAGGTGAACAAAGACAAAGTGAGGACAAATCAAACAGTAATGCCCATCCGAGTCGTAATCTCTTGCACGGTCTTCCAAATCAACTGATGATCCTGGTCCTCTTTGCCATCGCCGCTCGGAGGCCCACTGAAGTATGCTGCGACCTCATCGGCACTTTTTCCTCTTCTCCCTGCACTCGCCAAGCAACCGGTTACTACATTGAACAGATGCGAGTTTTCGAGCGCTGCTGCGACCCTCTCTTTGTCGTTGAGCTGCTTGTTGACTGCATTCTCGCTCTGATGCGTTCCGGGACGCACGCGGATGTCCACTTTGAAGCGATCGGGTAGTGCACGTAGCAGACGAACACGGAGTGAGAGACCTATCAGCGTGGCCATGCTACAGTGCGGAATGGTGGGGGTGAATTCAAGCAGTACGTGCGGCAGTTTGTTAGCAGCAGCGTCGCCGTGCGAGACGGTGATATGTGATGCGTTGACCACGGCGAGCTGTTCAAGGGTGAGCGGGTGTTCCGGGTCGGTGATGGATCGGATGAGGTCATAGATCTCTTGGCTATCAATCTCTTCGTCCATCGAGGTCGCGACGGCTTTGGTGTGGGGGGCGGCGCACTCAATCTCGGGTGATGTGGCTGGAGTACCGGAGCGACGCGACATTTCGACATCGTCATCAGAGTCGTCCGCTTCGTCTTCAAGCTCCTCGTCGTCGTCTTGATCGATGGTAGATCGAGTCGCACGCGCGAACGAGGCAGCGAAATTGTTGCTAGAGATGGCGCTGCTACCGACGGCACCGATGCCAGCGATGCTAGAGGACGATGCAGATGGTCGACCAGCTGACTGTGCCGACGAATGAATCGACTGATCACGCCACCACTCTGCGTTGGCGCTAGACGAACTGCGTCGCTGCGTCAAGCGCGAGCTGGACTGGTATACAATGGGGTTGGCGTTGTCCTTCTGTTCCATTGTGGCAAGTGAATGTGTGAGCGTTGAAGTGTCGTAGCAGGTGGTAAAGGAGCTGCTCAGCATTCACGATTCACCTGTGAGTTGAGATTCGAGTTGACAAGTGCTAGAAACGGAAATTTTGATCGGGGCTTCACTAAAGATCGAACCCGATGCTAGTCGTGAATCTACTGACGACTCGTCCGCTAGAAGCGCACGTTGACATTGTGCATACATATTCACGCTAACTAACCTAATCGTGAATCACGAAATCACGAATAATCACGAATGATGATCTATTTTGTAGAGCGCGACTGCGACTCACGACCGAGGGTGAATAAAATAGGTATCGTGCGTGGAATCTGGGTTGTGCCAATCGTGAATGTTGAGAACAGTCCATCTCATACTCCAACATCCGTCGTTGTTCCACATCTTTGTTCTTGATCGCCGTCGTTCCTTGTCTCCTACGCTGATGGGCGCAGCTGCAGTCTTGCTTTTGCTGGTGTTGTGTAACTAATATCGGCATCGAAAACCGACACGCTCTCGAGATTGGCACCTATCACGCCTCTTGTTAATCCAGCTACGGTCGCGGATCAGCCTGTTTCGTCGAGCATCCATCCGGGAACAAACCCAGCGCGCTGCTAGTCCTTCCATCCGATTCAGCATCGCGACGCACATAGCATCGATTTAGCAGCGTTACCGTGTCAGATCTCTGCTCGGAACATGATCATCTGATCCGATCATTCCAAGCATACTCGTGGATCGCCACCACAGCCTGCTCGGGGCGAGGCGAGACTTGTCTACCACCGATAGCGACGCCGACAATCACCCATTCATTTCGATATAGGCTTCTCCGATCAGCACGAGGATTGTGCCATTCGGCCTAAACGATTCCTGACTGAAAAGCTTGTCGACCCGACCGTTGCTGTGACTAGACCGGGGAGTCGCGTGTTCGGAATGCTTCCGACGGGTTGTCGCTGTTGTCTGAAATGATGGAATCCGTCTCATCCAAATCGTCACCTTCACGTTCGTCGGCGCACGTTGCTCCTGCCTTTCCCACGCCTGGTACGGTTGCTCCGGCAACAGTCACCGTTGCTTCAGCACACTCAGCTTCACCTTTGCACTTTTCCGCTTCAGCGGTCAATGCACTGAGCGCGCCCGCTGAGCATTCTTCTTCATCCAAAGCCACACCACCAGCTATACCTCGGCCAGCTGGATCATCATCATCATCATCGGCATCGGTATTGTCACCGTCAACAACGTCGGTAGCAACACAAACGGCACCTTCAATATCAGCAGCCAACTCCAACACCAAGGTACTGCCATACCTCTTTGACGATGCACAGCTTGACGACGTCCTCGTTCTCGTCGTCGACATGCTCGTCAGGCTCACTGAACACAACGATTCGCTTCCACTCGACCCATCTGCTCTTACGCGCTTCCACTCTCGCGCAACGCCCAACATCTCGCTCTCGGCCTATCTGCGCCGCATTGCAAAGTACACCTCAATCGAAAAGTGCTGTGTGCTCATCTTGCTCGTCTACATTGACCGCGTCTGCGAACGTTTGGAAGGCTTTACCATCTGCGGCTTGACCGTGCATCGCTTCATCTGCGCTGCCATCCTCTGCGCCTCCAAGGCGCTGTGCGATGCATTCAACACCAACGAGCACTACGCCAAAGTCGGAGGTATCAGCTTGCAGGAGATCAATCTGCTCGAAAAGGAGTTCTTGCAGATCATTGACTGGAGGTTGATCTGTGGAGGCGCTGAGCTGCAGCATTACTATGCCAGCTTGGTGAGAAATCATAAGGATTATGTGTTGGATGAGCCCAAGCGTGCTGGACAGAATTTACAGGAGCAGAAGCAGGAGCACGGCTTGGCGGCGATGGAGCTCGATGGTGCAGAAGCGAGCGCTGGCTCAGATATGAATGGTCATGATGGGACGAGTGGCAATACGGCTACCGATGGTTCCATCCGAGCAGGAGCAACAGCACAAGCAGCGAGCAGTCAGCACAGCTCACCTTTTCCGCTTCCCATCAGCAGCAGCAATAGCAACAGCAACACCAGCACCAGTGCTAGCCCCTTCACCACTTCCACTGCCACCAATGGTAGCGGTCGATCGCTGACAGGTGTGGCGACTAGCTCAGCATCGGGTAGCAGCAGTGGCGATAGTCAGAGAGGTGCAGCGGCGGGGTCATCGTCGTCGATTGTCACGAGTCCAACATCGGCCATGCAAGTCGATGCCGAACCTTGGATGACATCGCAGGTGGCAGCACCAGCGATGATGAATAGGAGAAGGAAAGACGAACATCGAACGCCTCCTTCGCCGCTTGGCCAATCACAGGTGCATGCACCCCAAAACGGTGGATCCAGCGTCAACGCGGTGCAAACCAATGGTCATGCCTCGTCTACGCAACAAGCTCAACATTCTACAGTCAGTGCGAATGCCGATGCGTACAAACGGACGCGCTTCGATCACCCTCCTCGCCAATGAGCTTGCATGCTCCTCGCCATCTCAACGCAGCTTAGAGCCGCACCTGCCATCTTCCCTGCCCGACTCAAACAGATGAGCTCCGCGGCCGGTCTCGTATTATGTAACACTAGATCTCAATCCACCTCCCCTTTCACGTGACAACGAACAACACGCTCCGAGCCGGGTATGGAGGAGCGCAAACGCTCGACAATACGATTGAATGTCTAACAAATTGCCGAGCGTGACGGTCGCGACTGCGGGTTCAGGGTTCAGTGTCTCGTCTAGGAAGACGATCTAGGACCGATACTCTAAAGAGAGTGTGTGGGGAGATTCGCTTGGAAATATAAAGTCGAGATTGAAGATGCTAGATCATGGTGATGAGACACGCACGAATGGGGAGACCAGACCTAGCCGATGCGATGCTTTTAGCTTTTTGCGGGTAAACGCGGCCGAGAGGATGGCAACAGACGGAAACGTGTGCGTGCACGACGTGCGACGTGCGACGTGCGAATTACCCCGCCATGTTTTCTCGTGCTGCCGCCGATCGACGTGTACTAAACAAGCTTCGGTGCCGTTTCACTTTGCTTGATTCGGGTGATGGATTCATACGAAACACGAGCTAGATATGTTCTCCTTTGCATGTATAACCCGATGTGTGGAGCCAATCGACACATGATTGGTCGTCTTGAAGCGTATGTGCGGGGTTACAGTCAGAAGCCACTTGAATCGCTGCGGGGTCAGCAGATGCCTAGGCGCTAAAAAAGGTTGGTTTTGTTTAGCATGCTTCTCCATCTGCATGGGACAAGGGCAAAGTGCAGATTTCATTCATGGTGCATGCTTGGATCGACGATAACTAGAAGATCTTAGTTTTGACTGTGAACCGGATGCAGTGCATCTGGAGATGCAGCTGCACAGATGCCGTACTGTGGGTCAAACAAAGCGGCCTAAGCCCGTCGAGTGGTTCTGATCTCAAGAATCATGTTCGACGAGGTCTAAGGTGTAGCAAGAGATGCGCTTTGTTCGACTCGCAACGCCCAAAGCAGATCTGGACGCAGGCTAGCCCAAGTTCGGGACTCTAAAGACGTCTGTCTCACCTTCCAACCGAAGCTACTGGTGCGGAGTTTGGATTACCAAACTTCTGACTCCGCAGAGCAGAGCGAAGTATAAGCACGGATCACGAAACACGAATCACGAATCGTGAATGTGCAGTGGATTCGTTGTGAGTGCCTGTACGAGATCTGCAGAGCTTCGACCCACTTCATCCCAGCTTACTCGTACCGCTCCCTGAGAAAGGCGGTGTGGATTCAAGGCTGACGTTGATTGCTGCCTCCCACCTGTCACTTTGCGAGTCATGGGTTGTTCCTTGATCACTCTGATCGATGCACCTTGAAACCGGCCACTCAAGCTGGAATCATTGGGCGGTCAACAAAATACACTAGCTGAGGCACTTGTGCGTGTAGATCGCAGCGAACAAATGTGTGGTGATAATAGTCGCTTCTTCTCACGGCCTTTCGTTCGATATAAAGGAAGGAGTTTTGGCCGTGGTCGTTGGAACCACCTCGTTCATTCGTTCAACCCATTCAGGTCGCCTCTCTTGCTCTCTACACCTGTGAACTCGCCTTTCCAGCTGCTGCCATCTACTGAGCGTTGATCATGAAGACAACTTCGGTCATCTCCGCGTTGGTGACACTCGCCTCCATCATCAGGGCTGCACCGCTCGCCAGTTCCGATCCCGCCTTTTCCACGCCCAAAGCTACGCTGGATGCGGGGCTTGAGTGTCAAACTGGCTCTCCCTCTTCGCAGACCAAGCCGATTCTTCTGGTTCCGGGAACCGGCGCCAATGGCACCCAGACGTTCGACTCGAGCTGGATCCCTCTCTCGGCCAAGCTCGGCTTCTCTCCCTGTTGGATTTCTCCTCCGCCCTTTATGCTCAACGATTCCCAGGTGAATGTCGAGTACATCGTCAACGCGGTTCAGACACTCTACGCCGGTTCTGGTTCGAAAAAGGTGCCCGTGCTCACGTGGTCGCAAGGTGGCCTCGCCACGCAGTGGGCACTCACGTTCTTCCCGAGCATCCGAAACCAGGTGGATCGATTGATGGCTTTCGCCCCGGACTACAAGGGAACCATCGAGGCGGGACTTCTCTCGACGTTCGGATTGGCGAGTCAGTCGGTTTGGCAGCAACAGGCAGGTTCGGCGTTTGTGACTGCGCTCAAGAATGCGGGTGGTCTGACCAGCTTCGTTCCCACGACGAACCTCTACTCGTTCTTCGACGAGATTGTGCAGCCACAAGTGTTCAACTCGGACGCGGATTCGAGCTACTTGGGAAACTCGAAGAACATTCAGGCGCAGACGGTGTGCGGTGGATTTTTCGTCATCGACCACGCTGGCTCGTTGACTTCTCAGTTTTCGTATGTCGTCGGCAAGTCGGCTCTTACTTCAAGCAGTGGTGTGGCCAACAGCGCCGATTACAGCAGCAAGGACTGCAAGGCTTCTCCCGCAGATGACTTGAGCGCTAAGCAGAAAGCCGACGCCAGCGCACTGCTATTCGTCGCCGCTGGTAACCTGCTAGCGGGTCCCAAGCAGAACTGCGAGCCGGATCTCAAGCCCTATGCTAGACAGTTCGCCGTCGGCAAAAAGACGTGCTCTGGAACGATCAATTGAAGCAAAGGCGCAACTCTTTGGATCTCGTTGATACATTTTTATGGTTTATCGTCTCAGGATCTGCTTCTTGTCTCTCGAGAGTGCTCTTGCTGTCTACATGTCAAGACTTGACACTCTTCTGTTTGCTCAGTGTACCGTTTGGTGTTGGTATCTTTGATTCGTAATGGAAAAATCTTTAGTCTCGGCTCCCGCATCTTCCTGCCAATGCCCTTGTTCGTGCGCATCGCCTACCCTCTCCATCGTAGCGTCAGAGAGAGATTGCTGGCAAGATTTTGCCCAGGCACTCGCCAAATCCAACCGCTCCACTTTCGCCTATCGCCAAACCGGTCATTACGACCTCGTCGCCGTCTTCCAGAAACGTCCGCTGCACAGTGCAGCTTTGCGGTGTGCTTACTACTTGTTGCTCTTGGTCTGTTTCTTTCACCGCACTCGTCGAGGTAGAGAGCGCGAAAGCTCTTTTGCCTGCCCAGCACTTTTCCAACAACGATCCACATCCTGTTTGTCCCGGAGCAGACAGTGTCCCTGTCCCCATCAGATCACCCGCTTTCAAAGGACATCCGGTCGTAGAGTGATGAGCAATCATCTGGCGGATCGTATAGTATGTGTGTCGGAGTGATGATTCGGACACTGTTGTAAAATGCGCCGATCCTTGTGCTGCATAAGGCAAGCACATCAAAGTGATCAGCGCATATAGCATTGAAAGTGGATCAATGAGTTGAACGAGAAAACAAGTAAGAGAAAGGACGAACAACGGACAACACTCACGGCGCAAGCCGACCTGCAACGGGATATCGAAGTTGGTCTTGTTTTCGTCCTGAAGGTATTCCAACAGAGGTGGAGTATGGGTATAAGCTGGGCAGGTGAACGGCTCGAGTGCGTGAATGGGTACGATCCAGGGTGTGATAGTTGTTGCGAAGTTCTATGCACTCACAGCGATTATCAAACAAAAGCTTCATTGAGTCAGGCGCACTCTCGTGAATCCACTCGATGAACGAGAAGAACAACATACCTTGCTGAGAAACGGACCTGTAGAGAATGTGCAACGCAGAAACAGTTCCAGTGACCTCGACACAGACCACAGGGGACAAGACAACTATGTACGACCAGTCGACTTACCAAGCGGAACATACTCCCAAGATTGAATGTCTCTTGCACTCCAATCGTTCAACAGCACCGCACCAAAGACACGATCCTCGGCTTGCTCAGGAGACAGTCTCTCTCCTAGCTGAGTCGCTTTGCCGCCATAGAACTTTGTTTTGGCGCGCACGCACATCCACTTTCGTCAGCACGTTTCACTCTTTCCTGATCTCCGAGATGCGAAAGCGTGTACTCACGAATCCAACCTCGAGTTCGAAATCGAGCCTTCTACACGGCGCAATCACCGGTTGCGTATCGCCTGGTTGATCCAAAATCTGACCCACAGGTCTTCGGATAGGTGTTCCGGAAACAACGATTGATGAGCATCGGCCATGATATGCTACAGGAAGATGTTTCCAATTTGGAAGCAGCGGTTGAGAGCGACCGCGGAGGAGAGTACCACAATTGGTTGCATGTTCGATACTGGTGTAGAAGTCGGTGTAATCGCCAATAGTACAGGGTAGGCACATTGTTGCAGCGGATTGTGGGATCAGTAGCGGCTGCGAGAGGACGGTACTGGGCGAAGATCGCTCGAGGTTGGTGGGTGTAATGACAGTATCTTGACTGATAGCGGAGGGGTGAGTGAGGAGTGACTGAAGGTGAAGTCGCACTGACAGCCAGGTGGATTTGGAAAGTGCCATGAAGAGGTTTAGTGTAGTCTGCTTTCCACACGACGTAAGATAGAGCTCAGCGAGACGGTCAGACGAGAAGAGAGTGGCTGGAATCTTACTCACCGAGCGAAACACCTCGGGCTCGACTCCACCCGGACAAAACGTAGTGTAAGATAGCGCTTTCAGATCAACGATCCAATCTCCAATGGCGACTCCACATCGTTGTGTCGATGGATCGTTGTCCGTGTAGAAGCTCCCATAAGGGAGATTCGCGATCGAAAACGGGTGATTGGCAGCATAGTCAATGATGCAGTTCATTGTCGTTCACCGTCAGAAGATGTACTTTGGTCGTTGGAACAAGGATGGTATCAGCAAGGCACGGAGGTGTGAGAGCGTCGTCGTTGATCTCGATGAATGAACAAAGACTAGCTTCAAGACAACCACCGACCAAGATACCGAAACCCCATTCCTCGTCCCCCACACTCGCTAAGCAACACAATCGCCAATCGTGAATCACGAATGCAACCCGGCAAAACCGTCACTTCACCCAGCAATCTTGAATAACTATACTGTACGTGATATGCGACTAGTGCCCGGTTCTTGGACGGTTTAGCCGTGCTCGCATCCACAAATTTGGTTGAGCCGTCCACTGAAACGGAATCACGATTCTCCCACGGATCGATCTTCCCGAGCTCCTTGTAACCAGGGATGCCGGCAAAAGAGAATGCTCACCAGGATGTTGCGGGAAGCGATTACAAATGCAGCTTCAGAAATGACGGCTATCGAACAGGTTTCCGACCACTCAAGTAGTGCTTTCAGTTAGACTTAATGTGATGTTGCTCGCTTATGCTGTGAGACTTTTTGATTCGATGCACAAGCTCTCTCGTATCGAAAAGCACAGAGTCTTTCGTAAGAAGCAACAAGTATTTGACTAAAAGTTACAGGCATTTGCGTTTGCTCCCCAACGGCTGATCAAGCAGCACTGGCCATCAAATCCGTCTTCTCCCTTTCGCTCTCGATCCACTGCTCCAACGCGGCCGGATGTCTCGGGACGAACCTCACTTTGAAAGGCTTCGGCGTCGAGCTCAACCCCTTCGGATTCGCGCATCCCGTCTTTGGATTGATATCGAAGTGCTTTTCCTCTTCGACATCTGAAAGTTGGATGTGGAAAAAGTGGATCACCTTGCAGAAAGCGATGTACAACTCTCGATTGGCAAGATGGACTCCGGCACACATCCTTCGACCCGCGCCGAAGCTGTAGTGAGACTGCTTGTTTTCTTCTCCTGGCTCAAGGAAGCGCTCGGGGCGGAAGTTTTCAACGTCACCGTAGCGTTCGGCGTCTTGATGGATAGCAAAGGCGTTGAGAAACACGGTGGTACCGGCGGGGATGTTGACTCCTTTGTAGCTCGAATCCGAGATCGTGGCTTTAGGCAAGGCGAGTTTCAGAACGCTAAAGTAACGAGAACACTCCTTGTGAAGCGCAGTGATGTATTCCACTTGCTCCGAATCCGAATTGGGCACTTGTCCCTGATATACCTTAGACAGCTCGGAATAGGCTTTCTCTTGAATCTCTGGGTGCTTGGCGAGGAATCCCATTGACCAGATAAAAGTGTTGGCCAACGTGTCTAAACCAGCAGAGACCATCGACAAACAGATTGAGCTGAGTTCGAGATCGGTCAATTTAGCAGTGGGATCCCTAATGATGTTGCCTGTGATGCAAGGGATGTCTGTGCCTGCCTTGACGCGCGCTTTGAGATCTTCTAGTAAGCGACGCATGTATTTATCTCGACGAGCTCGGATTTGGGCTGCAAAAGAATTGTTGCCGCCTACCAGCATTTGGACATAGCGAACGATGGGGAGGTAGTCGGCGGCCGAGTTCGAGACGGATCGGAAATTGGCAACGTGCGTTTCGACTTCGACGATCTCTTGGAGCAGTTCATCACTGATCTTGTCGAGCCGTGAGCCATAGTTGACGCTGAGTGAAACGTTGAGTGCTAGCCTCTGAAAGTATGCAAATGGAGCGATAGCTTTTCCCTTTGCGCTGTACAGATCCTCCACGAGCGAGAAAGTCTCTCGATCAATGATGGGAACGTAGCTCTGCACAGCGACACGGTTGAGCGCCGTAGCAGCCGCCCGTCGTTTTCGCTTACACGATTCGTCCCATGGTGAAGTGCCGATGGTGAAACCTGCCGTGGAAGAGACTACCGTGTGGAAGGTGTAGAAGAGAGGTCGACTGATGTAGATGCTACCCAGATCGGTCAGGAGCTCCTTGGATGCTTGCGCCGAGTTGATGATGATCACCTCGCGCTCGCCGAGCTGAACCTTGTAGACGGGACCGTATCGTTTCGACCACTTGTAGTAGGTTTGAGCCGCGTCCTCACCCAGTTGGAAAAGGTTGCCGACGTACGGCCAACCGCGAGGACCAGGTAGATTGATTTTCGGCCGCTTGACGGCAGTGTAGAGGATGTGGCCGACTACAAGAGTAGCAGAAAGCCATACGAAAAGTGGCACCGTGGCCAGACTTTCACTGGACAGCTCGAACCTCATCTTGGGTTCAAGTCCGTAGAAGAGCGAGTTGACAAACCAGAGCGAGCGCCGATACAAAGTGACGAGCACAGTTCAGCGGTAGACTGGAAGTTAGCAGCGATCGAGCTCTCGGAATGGCTTATATAGACCAAAGAATACCCGATTGGCGAATCTTGGACAGCATCGTCGCTCGATTAAGCTTGTGCAGCGCATCTGTGGGGGGATCACGCGAACTCTGAGCCAAAACACTTGCTCGACCTGCTGACCACTGATAACTTAGCTCGACGATTTTTCGATCGATCATGAATGATGGCTCGAGGGTGCGCTGCTGACTCATGCGCTCTCCGCTGCAGTCTACTTTCTGTAGCCATTCTCGATTCTCGATTGTTGCCACTATGGCTGCGGTTCGCTGAGACGTGCCGTCCGGCAGAACCAAAGCTCATCACTCACGACTTTACCCCGCAATTCCATTGTTCTAACGCGGCTCTTTCTGCACAGCTCGACAGGCTCATCACGCGCACACGGCAGAAGCGAAATTGGCCGCCACGTCCAGGGTTCGAGGTGGATTAGCCGCACTCACGCTTTCAGCAGGCTTTGATTTAGCCGTTGTGGTCGCTGTTTTGTTCGGCAAGTTGAAGAGTCTGAATGGCTGCTGAAGTGTGTCGCAAGAAAGAGGAGCACATACTATCAAAGCGTTTGCCGACTGACCAAGGAGACGGGCGAAAGACGGTCGAGGGATGAATAAAGCGGCGAGGCACATATTTCTCACCCATTCACGATTGCCATTTGACTGTCCCTCATCCAGTATTGCACCGCGACATTCGTGATTGTTCAACATGACAGATATCAAATACCAACGAGGCTTTGGGAACCACTTCATATCAGAAGCCAAGCGCGATACACTACCGGCGTTCGGTCATTCGCCTCAAAGAGTCAACCATGGTCTCTACGCCGAGCAGTTGAGCGGGACAGCTTTTACGGCGCCTCGTGCTAAGAATCAGCGTTCGTGGCTGTATCGTATTCGACCATCGGTGCAGCACGAGCCTTTTGTCGAGTACAGCCAGCCTCGCGTTATGGGATCGTTCCACGCGCACTCGCCTGACATCCGCGTCACTCCGCAGCAGCTGCGATGGAATGCTTTGGTTCAAGACGTCGGCCAAAACGTCGATTTCATCGATGGAATGGTCACACTCGCAGGTGCAGGTGACACGCAGCTCAAGAACGGACTGGCGATTCACACATACACGGCGACCAGATCTATGGGCAACAAGAGCTTCTATAATTCGGACGGCGACTTCTTGATAGTCCCCCAACATGGGACGCTGTTGCTCAGAACCGAGTTCGGGTCACTCCAAGTTCCACCGTTGTACATTGCTGTTGTTCAGCGTGGCATCAAGTTCTCGGTTGACTTGAAGGCTGAAGACAAAATTTCGACCGCCAACCCGGCCTTTGGATACATTTGCGAGACGTTCAAAGGTCATTTTGAACTGCCGGACTTGGGACCGATCGGAGCAAATGGTCTTGCAAACCCAGAAGACTTCGAGTACCCAACCGCTCGCTACGAGGATGTCGAACAAGAATGGACTGTAATTAACAAGTTCATGGGCCGATTCTTCTGCTACCGCCAATCGCACTGTCCTTACGACGTCGTGGCGTTCTCGGGCAACTACGTCCCTTATCGTTACGATTTGGCCAAGTTCAACACTATCGGTTCGATATCCTTCGACCACCCGGATCCGAGCATCTTTACCGTTCTCACCTGTCCAACGGACACACCAGGAACAGCCGTGTGCGATTTCGTCATCTTCCCTCCGCGTTGGCTTGTTGCCGAAGCCACTTTCCGACCCCCGTACTTCCATCGGAACTGCATGAGTGAGTTTATGGGCAACATCAAAGGTGTTTATGATGCAAAAGCGTCCGGCTTCGTTCCAGCTGGCGCCAGTCTGCACAACATGAATTCAGCTCATGGTCCAGATGCAGAGACGTTTGAAAAAGCCAGCAGTGCAGACTTGGGCCCAGCAAAGGTGGGCGAGGGAAGTATGAGTTTTATGTTTGAATCGGCGTTTCAACTGGCGACTACCAAGTATGCGATAGAGTAAGTAAAGCACAGTCTATACAGCATGGTCACCGAGAGGTCGAGGTGAACCTGGCTGGCTGACGTTTCTGATTTCTTGTTCGATGCTACAACATCCATCAGAGATAGCGGCAAGATTCAGCAAAGCTACTGGACAGCTTGGACCGATCTCAAAAATAACTTCTCTGGGTGAGGCAAACCTCACATGTCAATGCACGACCAAGTCAAAATGTCACATCCTGCCTCAAACGCACAGCAGCTCGGATGGGCATCAACACCTGGACTGATTGAGAATACATTCGAACAAAAAGGCGAACAGCGGTGGAATCAACCTTGAGACCGGAACAAGAGATGGTTGGGACCGCACCAAGACGGAATAGACCGGATTAGTATCAAGAGGCACTTGCCGTAACATTGCTGTGATGATGCTTGAGATCGACAAACTTTCGGCCCATATCAACAACCATGTCCATGGGCTTTCCCATGGCGCCTACCATCTTTTGCGACATGCCGCCCGATTGAGGCGCCGAAGGGTGGGGCCGTGTGGGAGCCATCTTGCGAGCGTGCAGGAAATCGTCGACCGCTTTCGACTGATCGTCAGCCGAAAGCAGCTTGCACAGTTGCGGCAACTGGTCGTTTTCCTCTTCCTGTATAGTTTCAAGATTCCAAGAATCAGATGTCAGTCGTGAGTACTCGTGACCACTTTACCAAAAGTTGTATAAGGTGCTGGCTTGTAGGCTTACTTCGGCATGTTCAAGGAACAGCTTGCAGGCCTTGTCCACTTTATGGGCAAAAGTATCAAGACCAGCATCAGAGATCTGGTTCGTGTCAAGCTCAGCCATGGCCTGCTTGACGTTCTGATGATCTTGGCGGTCCTTTTCGGCTACTTGGGTCATGTGCAACTTCTCCATTAGCTTGTAGACCGAGAGTTCTTCCGCATCAGAGTGGACGGCGGCCTCATGGATGATTGTGTTGACGAGCGCTTCGCAGAGGTCCTGGTCGCCGGCTTTGTGCGCGTCGTTGAAGCGTTTCAGAAGGTCACGAATGTTGTCGTGATCCACCTGATGCGAGATTGTAGAAAGAAAAACAGCAGGTTAGCAAGATATAGACTGGCGAGACTTGTAAGGCGTAGCAAGAACGACGAACCTTGATCTCCTTGATCAGATCCTTGCCCGTCATGGCGAAAGCGGCAGCAGCAAAGTTTCGGGTAGAGATTGCAGTCGGACGACGAGCCAGCGAAGGAACGAGGCAAGAGCTTTGAAGCAGGGGCAGACTGTTACGTGCAGCAAAGTTGCGGAACAAAGCCATTTCACGCGAGAAGGCACGGATGAAGGTAAGCGGGAAGATTGTTGTCGATGTCGAGTCGAGTTAGTGATCCTTTATAGACCGTTGACCACACCGAACGCTGACAGTAATGGGCAGAGCAGCTGCTCGTCTCTCTGTCTCCTTCCCCCAGAGACGCTATCAGGCCCATACTTTGCCAACTGACGTGCTCTGCGGAGTGCCAGAGTGGGAGTAGCAGGAGCAGGAGCCAAGATCGAGACTGTCTGATCGGGCAAGGTCAGCCCAGCTTCCAGCTTGGCTCGGCCTGGCTGCACCACCAATGACAAAGCTCGTCTTTGCAATGCAGGATTGATGACTGGAAAAGATGACAAGTGTTGCATCACAATCAATCAGACCGTAGAGCTGTGCTGCGCTGGAGCCACGACTAGGTCACATGCAGGCTCTCCACTGGCTGTTTGAAGCGGCCGCCCAACAGAGCGTTGTCATTGTCGACGGTCTGTGAATCAGCAAGCAAAATAAGTTGGTCCAGAAAGCTGAGCTGTCATGTGTCCATTTCTGCTCGACGTGAATCATCCAAACGTGAAGGTGTGCGAAATAAGTGGCACTCTTCTGCTCCATTCACCTGTCCGGTCTGACAGTGACGGCAGCTCGCACGCCACCTTTGGCTCTGTCCCGTGGTGACAAAGCCTGGGTTCTCATCGGGCATGCCTTCATTTGTGATTGCTCGAGGAATATTAATAACAAGGTTGTGCTGATGGTCGTTGAATAGCCGTCATAATTCGCCAGGTGAGAGGGTCTAGCCAAAAGAATCGTGAATCTGCAAGCTGCAGATGAACAAGGCTCAACATACGGCGGCGCCCAACCGTGAACCATGAATCGTGAATCATGAACCACAATGTGCAACACCGTGCACTAACTGAGCCGTCAAAAGGGGTCACCCAAACGCGCGGACTGAAATGCAAGAATCGTGAATCATGAATCATGAATCAGCCGGTGACGAGCCTAGCAAGACCGTTTCTCATCGGGAATCCATATACTGACTGCTGAACAACCAGATCGGGTGAGATCTTGTCTTTCGCCAATGGCATCGCTGACGTGTCTCTGAGCTCGCAGATGTCTTCCTTTCCGTCTGATGAGAGCGGCTTGTAAAATCACGAATGACAGATGATGAATCAGAGATGATTAGAGATGACCAAATTCGGTCTTCCTATTGTGGCACAAAGAACAGACCTGTACGCAGGGGAGAATTCCAGCCGAGCCTGCTCGCTACGCTATCAAGGTTATGCGGGGAGTAGATGGACGCTAGCGTTAGAAGCGAGATGTCAGCCAGATTCCTTCTTTAACACTTAAGGTCAGTTCGGACGACGTCTTCCCCACATCTGCTCTTGGACGAGATCTCCGAACTCCGTGTTCGATAATCGTGAATGTCCCGCTGGAGTTTGCAACACTCGCTGCTTTAATCCCTGGCTCGCTCTGCAACCAACCTCTTCGTACATTATGAGAGCATGAGTTGCGAGCATTTGCAGAACTAATACGTCCCTTTCTGTGAGCTGGATACCTTATAGAGAAGGAAAGAGAGAGAGAAATAGAGAGAGAGAGAGAGAGCGCGCGACAAAGAACAATCGATGCTTCCCAATCTAGCACGGCTGCGCGGACGATGTTGAAGCGATACCTACAATGCAGCCGGAGCGCCGTGCACCAAGCATAAAGGCAAATGCGACGCCAGGAATCAGGCTACTTCGCCACTCCATCCCCAAACTCGTGTGGCCAACTATGCATCTCCCAAGCTTGCTGTCGCTGGCACTGTGGTTCAGCCTCGTCTCCCTGGTCACCTGGTCTCCGCTCCGCAAGCACGTGAGAGACAAAGTTGGATACCTCTTTATCCACTTCTATGACAACTATTCTTCTCCTGGCGTATACGAGACCTATCCTGCTGGTGAGCAGATCTTCGGCCACTTGTCCAACGGCAATGAAGCGCTCTCCTACAAACCACTGAAACGTGGAGCTCCTTTGCTCACCTCGAACGTCGGCACTTGAGGTGTTCGTGACATGTACATTGTCAGCCGCGCCGATGAGTCGCAGCACTTTATTATTGGCACCGACCTGAACCAGACGGCTGCTGGCGGTTTCGGTGGCAAATTTGTTTCGCGCAGCCTGGTGATTTGGGACTCGAAAAAAGCCAGCTTGACGCAATGGAATGAGCCCAGACTGGTCACGGTGGTTCCGGAAGAGTACAGGATGGCTTGGGCTCCCGAAGCTATCTGGCTGGACAACGATGAGCACTTTTTCGTATACTGGTCCTCGAACAAGTTCTCTGATGCCTCCCATACAGGTGATGCCGATTATGACAAGATCTACGCTTCTTACACCACTGACTTTGTCACCTTCACTGAACCGCACGTGTACCTGGATTTGGGGAGCCATAATGGCGTGATTGATCTCACGCTGGGACACGGACCCATCGATGGAGATAGCCAGTACGTGCGCTTTTTCAAAGACGAAAGCGTCTACAAGGTTTGTGGCCAGGTCAGCAACAATGGAATCCACGCTGATTGGCAGGATATCGAATCGGCAAGCGAATGTGTGGATAACCATCATCGGGCGGAAGCCGCCAATCTTTTTGCAGGATAACGAAAGCGGGCAATGGTATGTGTATTTGGACCAATACGGAAGGAATCCGGCGGGATAATGGCCGTACAGCGCCGATGAGGGAATCGCAGAATACGGATATACCGACTTGGGTTTCCCACAAAACATGCCAACTCAGCTCAAGCATGCAAGTATCAGACCATTGACGCAGGCGCAGTACGTCGAGGTGAACAGCGTGTGGGGCTGAAAAGGTCTAAGTTGTCTATTGAAATCATTCACGATTACCGTTACCGTCCGTGGTTGGCTTCGAGTCATGAATGGCAGTCGAGTAGGATTCTATTCACGATTTTTCCACTGCGGGAAGAGTACCTACGCTGACACTTAGCCTTTCAAAACCCTCCTTTCGTCTCGTCTCCCACTCGTCCAAGCCCCAGTAGCTCTTGGACATCCACGCTTCATCTTGTGTCCCCTTTCGTTCGGATTCTGTTCTAAATTGACGCAGCAGAGCTGCTTTCTTAACGAGTTTTGCATCGGCCTTTTTCGAGATGGTGTGTTTGCCCGTCTTGGCTCTGTACGCTTGACGTTCCTTTTCGAGATAGCTGACCCGCAGTAGCTCTGCTTTTTCCCAGTTGGAGCGCGTCTCGGGTCGAGTGCCGTATCCAGAAGTAGCGATCACCAACCACGGTGGGATGGTACGTCGACCTGCTTTACAGACGTACCTCGAGATTGAAGTGCAGTACAGCGTCTCGCCTTGTTCCAATTTTTCCGTCGCTGAGCTTGTCTCTTTGGGGCTAGAGGATGATCTGTTGACCGAGACAAATCGACCGACGACGTACAGCCACTTGTCGTCCCACGATTCAAAACTCATCCTCACCTTGTATTTGGCAAGAAGCGGGATCTCGCGATGGAAGTTGAACGCCGATCCACCGAGAGCGACCCACCCTCCGTCGTAGTACATCTTCAGGAAGCGTGCCGAGTTGTGTGCCATTCGAGTAAAGTCGAGCGATTTACTGTACGAGGAGTTGGAGAGGTGGCCGTTCCAATCGCATTCGTCAAGCGTGGCAGTAAAAGTATACGAAGACGTGTCGGAGAAGATGTCACGGCCGAGCGGGAGGCAAGAGAGCTTCAGCTGAGGTGTGATCGAAGCGTGAGTGAGGGCAGAAGAGGAGCGAGAGGACCAATAGGATCGGCTGCGAACGACGGCTTTGATGGCAGGATACAAGACGCGGATATGCCAAGCGAAGGGTGTCGATCGAATGTTGGTGATGACAATCAGTCCCAGAAGCAGTCGAAGCCAGACGGGCGGATTGATACGAATGGGCTCGACGAGGAGCGACTTGGCCGTCGTCTGCCCCCACGGCGTGAGGATGATGCTGAGCGCGCCGAGGGGGGCGGCGAGCGATGTGATACTCATCAACGTAGCGCGTTTGGACGTCAATGACACGGTCATGGTGTCTTTGATTGGCCGCGCGCTGTTGGTTACCAGACTGAATCTTGAATCGTACCTCGTGTCGTCGCCGCAGAGCAGCCGTCTTCTTATAACCAACCATCCGGAAATTAGTCGCAGAGTGCGTCGAGAGCAAACAAAACATGCATTTTTTGCGGTAACTCACGCAAGGGTCCAATCGTGAATCGTGAATCGCGAATCTTGAATCGAGAATGCGTACATAACATGATAAAGCCAAAAAGAAAATTTTCGGCCACGAATCTTGAATCACAACATCATCGCGTGGACAGACTGCCATTCTACACGCGGTGGCTAGTGTCCCTGACTCGCAACCGGCATCCGGCAACCAACTTAAATCCGGCCCCGAATCCCCCATGTGCTGTACCAGAAAGTTTTCTTCTTGGGGTTGTTTTCTGATTCCCAACAACTGCAACTGTAATATGGGCCAAAACAAAAAAATCAAAAAAAAATCCGACGCGGTTGTTGTAGTCATTTCTTACTGCGTGCTGCGTCAGAGCGAAATACTTCACGGAGGAACCTCGCAAAGTGAGTCTCAAAGTCGAGGTTGTAGACACGCTTCGGATTTCGGTCAAGGTGCGTCACTCCCAACATTAATGCCGCGATTCGCACTCTCTCTTCGCTTTATAATGCGCCGGCTCGTGTCACACAGCAGCAGCCACAGTGACGAGTGTCACAATCACGAATCGTGAACCACGAATCACGACCGATTCAGCTCGCACAACGACCAAATCGCCGAATGCACGCTTCGGATCTTCCGATGCTGACACGCATCTTCCCAGCCCTTCGTGCTCATTACGTCTCACCGTGGTTAAACATACTGATCAGGCTGAACGTAGGAAATTCTGTAGGTTCTTAGCCGAGCTGTCAATCGAAGCCATCAGACTTGAACCGTAACCTCTGTCACAGTGTCTAACTAAAGCCGTAAGAGCAACCAACTCATATCAGCCTTCACGTACATGCCCTGCACGTCAACAACGTTCCGTTTGATCAGGCGAGTAAGTTGAGCTCATATTCAACGTCGCTGTCGGCTGAAGAACCACTGTGTCAAGCACGACAAAAAAAATAACACGCTGAACAGCAAACAGCACGGTTCATGATCAAGGAGGCGGGAAGGTGGTGCAAGAGCCAGATTGCTTCCGGTGCTTGGTGTACAGAGATTCCTTTCTATGTGACTGTTGCTGTCAACATGCTGCTTGACCTTGGGATTTCTTTATTTCCGCTGTATGAGAATCCCATGAATAGACCCTTTTCCGTGTTCCGTGTTCCGTCTTCCACATTCTCACGATATCGCGTGTCGTGCGTCGCAGTGTCGCACGTCGGCTGCACCTGCTTGTTAGGCCGATGCAACATTACCCTTGATTAATTTATCTGTAACTCGTGACTCGTGGCTTAACCCGAAACTTGCTTCAAATCGTGAATGAATCGTGAATGAATTCAGGGTTGTGAATCTTGAATGGGGACAGGGTCCCCAGGCTATGCGGTGCGAGTGCAACGATACCGTCTGAGGATCGCTTTACCAGCATACCAAGCGATCAAGATAGCAGCAAAACCTCCGACAATGCAAGCGCCAATGATACCCGAGGCGTCGTTGGCCTGCTGCCAGAAGAGCCACCATCGGCCTTCAAGGCCGCCGTCGTGGGTCTCGTCCTGCTTTGCTGCTGCGCGTGCGCATCGATCACAGTTCTCGCCGATGAGTCCCATGAGCGTGATGATGGAAATGGCGAATGCCAGCAAGATCGAGAGCAGAGTGAGGAGATGGGACAACGTGGAAGAGGTACCGCGATCCGAGTGAGCCAGATCGGCATTCAAACCAGCATCGCCTGCATCATCACTGTCCTGCTTGCCATAGCCGGGCGTATCAATCTTGTTGTCTTGCTCGTCTGCAGCCGAAGGTAGGCTCGAGTCTTGCAGCGAGCGGTGCTTTGAAACAGGCGCTGAAGCATCCTCCAAGAAGCGCAGCCGCCCAAGCCAAGCGAACCTCGTTGCAGTGCTGCCGTCGGCGGCTTTGTTCGCAGGTGCAAGGAGCTCACCAGGGGCGTAGGCATTGATCATGAGCACCGAGTCGAGACTGTCGACCAGAGTCATTCCGGCGGTGAAGAGGAGAGCGAGCAGGATAATAGTGGCATCGGAACGAGTGGTGGCGTTGTCAGGCAAGATGGCCTGGTCCGACTCGAGCGAGGTGTCTTGCACCTGCGTGTTGGTTGCACCTGCAATGCCGAGAAGGGCAATGGACGAAGCTGTATCGAATCCAAGTCCAAAGAGAATACCGACTGGATACAACTTGTACGGACGGTCGACGAGTCGGAAGAGTGGATACGCGAGTCGTGTAAAGATGCCCTTGAATCGATGGTCTTGGACTTGATCCGGCTGATCAGCTTGCTTGTTGGCAGCTTCGGTGTCAGACACGGTTTTGTCAAGATCCTGTACCTGACGAGCTTCGTGCTGCTCGCGAGACTGAGCTCGATACCTGCGAGTGGCTTTGATGCTTTGAAAGAGCAATATCGAGTTGATAATGGCAAACAGAAATAGCGTGGAACCAGAAACGGCAGCACCGACAATGCCGCCTACTGAGCTGATCTTGCCGAGACGATCAACAATGCCAAGACTGATAGCGATGGCACAGATGACGGCAATGACGATGGTCGAATGGCCTAGCGAGAACCAAAGACCGCATGTCACCGGTCTGCGTGGTCTCACCGTCCTAGCTTCCGGACTTCCGGTAGAATAGCTGAGAGAGACGATACGACGAGTGGCGTTGTCGATGACAGAGATGTGATCCGCGTCGAGTGCATGACGAAGGCCGAGTGTCCATGCCAGCAGCGAGAGGGTCAAGAATCGAGTGCGATGGCGAAACACGATGGCAGCCACTACCCAGAGCAACGCATTGACAGCGATCTCAGCTGCGATGAGTAGAATGCATCTAAGCAGCAGCGTGGGCCGCTTGCTTGGCCGCCATCGCCACATCTCTCCAAACATGGCGTTGCTGCGGTGACAATGATGTTGACAGTGATGTGATTGTCCAAGCAAGAAACGGGATAGAGCGCAGCGTGATTACAAAAACGAGACAACCAACTTGGGCTTCCCGCCGACGATCGCTTCTTATCCTTTTTTTTTTCGGCATCCCGCCCGCGATAACGGGTGAAAAAGGTGGTGGTGAAACGATTTGCGTATCTGCGGCTGGATTTTCTTGGCGCGCTTCTATGCAGCGTTGACTAGCTAGATCGGGTTTTGCGCCGACCGTTCACGTTGTTGAACAAATCACACGTCTCTCATGTCTCGTATCCTCTCTCTCTCTCTCTCTCTCTCTCTCTCTCTCTCTCTTGTCTCCTTCTGATTGGTACATTCGCTGACTACATATGCTTCCAATTCGCCCTTGTCGGTCGCAAGGTCTGAAGAGAGTCTCTAGCGCGATGCACCAAGCCGGTCAATATACCGCAGCCACGCCGATCAATTGTGAATATCATTTGAAGCAAGGACGAAGCACGAAGGATCGTGGATGCTGTTCGGTCACATCCGATGCGTGTACATTTGCATGTTGGCTTCTATTGACTGAGCCGTTTCGATTGGCTGGATCCGACTCTGCCTTGGTTTGAGATTCGTGATTGCTTCTTTTGTCGTCCGCTGCAGAAGGCTCGTCTGCTCTACTGCCACAAATCATCAGTGCTGAGTCCGCGTCTGGTCCACATGTTGGTCGAATTGAGATCGATCGATCCGCTGTCGACCTCGACCAGCTCGCCCGCCATCGTCTGTCGAATCGCTCGATCGATTCCCAGAGAGACCTTGATGGCTGGTGGTGTTGGCTTGTACTCCTCCAGCTTCATCGCTTGGCCTTTGTTATCGATGAGAGCCAGAATGTTCTTGGCAGCCACCTCGGCCTGGTCCCACGCTGTATGTCCTGCATTGATCGCCCCAAACGCATCTGCAGCATCGCCAATCACAAAGATGCGCTCGTTAGCCGACAGCTGCAGTGTTGGCTCTACTTTGGCCATGCCCGAATCGTTCAACGATGACGCGCCCAGCAGCGATGTATTCGGCGTTTGACCAAGGCAGAACAACTGTTGAGCACCATCACCAAAGTTTAAGAACCAAAACTGTCAGCCTCTTGTTCACTGGCTTGTCCTCTGCGAACCCCACTTACGGTAAGATCACCTTGAAGCTCGCGTCCGTCAAGCAGCTTGAACCTTTTTTTATCCTCGCTCACCGTGCTCAGATCAACTCGGCTGCCAAGTGCAAGCTCAACTCCAAGCTCTTGTAGCCTTGCAGCCGTCTTCTCGTGCATCCATGGGTCGAATCGAGGCAGCAGCTGTGGACGAGAGTGGGTCAAAGTCACCTTTTTCGAGCTACCATAGGTAACGGCAATGTCAGTTGCCAATTCTAACCTCACCCAACAGATCGTGGTACAGTGGTGCGCCAAAAAAGTGCAATCGTATCTTGGTCAGCCTGGCACAGCCCCAGCATGGGAAAAATCAAAGAGCACGATCGATCCAATACTCACGGACACCCAACGCTCCACCGCCGACAATGACGATCGATTCGGCCTTTTCGATTCGATCCTGCGCATCTCTGAGCCATTTGACGCCCATCATTTTGCTGCCGTCGTGCGTGTTGACATGTTCGCTATTGCTCCATACATTGATCGGATCTGGAAGATGGCTGCCCAGCGCATACACGAGAAAGTCCCAGTGCAGCCACTGCACACCCGACTGCTTGTCATCAATCAGCTCGTAGGACACTCGGCGCTGCTCCTGGTCGAGTTCCAACACATTGGCATGCAAGAGCACGTGTTGATCTCGTCGATCCAGTGCGGGCTTGAACATGTTGGTGTAAGGGATGAACACTTTCTGCTCATGACCGCGCACCACGCTCATTCGTGGAAATGCATACAGATGGTTGGCATGAGTGTTGCGCTCCAATACGACAACGCGCCAGTCCTCTGGCAAGCTTGCGACGAGCACTTGGATGGCTCGATGCCCAGCGTAGGATGCTCCTAGAACCGCGATGGTCTTTTGTTGGTTAGACTTGAGGCTGAGATCGATCGTCATCGCGGCGAACGCTGCGAGCGCAACAAGGACGGTGATCAAGTACAAGATGGCGACGCTCCAAACTCGGGTGAAGAGATGCAAGGTAATGGACGCGGCAAAGATCTTCTGTGGCGGTGAACAAGGTAGGGGTAGTTTCAGTGAGAAGGAATCGTGAATGACCCCTTCTCGCTGACTACCCGGGCGCAGCCGCCACTCGACTAGACACTTGCCAACTCATTAGACGCCGCAAGAAGGGATCGACTCGTCACTCTGCGACTCTTGCGAGATGAACGAATTTTTTTGCGTCGCGCATGCGGCATAAGCGACTATGACTTGAACAGCGTGTATTGCGCTGCAACTGCAATCGTGAATTCGTCTCGCTCGGCTCTACGCTTGCTGCCAGGAAGCGCATCTTCGCAGCCAATCATGCCGCTTCGCTGCCCACGCTGAGTTTCAACCAGCACGCGGTCACACTCACAGACTCGTAGCCGACTTTAATCAGATAAACAATGTGAATAGCTTGGACAAAATAAAAATTAAACACGCAGCGAGTTGCTGGACACCCAGTTCCTGTTCGGCACAAGCCTCCCGTTCCCTAAATGCAAGCCAGCGCAACAGCATTCGGCTTTTTCACCACTCGCTTAACCTACTGTACCTCTGGACTCAAAACAGCAATCACGAATTACCCTTGCGTCTGAGAAGCCTGACGCCTCGACAGACGGTCAGAATGCCTGGTTGGTCCGATTTAGTTGCTAAAAATTCGCGGCACACAGCGCTGTTTGGCACAATCACCACTCGTTTCATACAGGCCAAGGGACTTTCATTGCGGACCAAAAAAAAAGTGAACTTTGTGCAACAATCGTCGCCCTTTTCCTTCACTTCGAGACCATCCCAAACCAAAAATTCTGATGTGCGTCCACAGACCAGAGGCGTAAGCGGAGCGCAAAGAAGCCAACGCGACCATTACCAGAGCCAAGAGAGCCTGGTACCCTTCGCATACTTGACATTCTTCCGGTTGATTTCGGCATTTGGGTTGTCCTCGGCACTCTCAATGACTCGTCCCGAGTTGTCGGTGCCGTCGACCGCGTTCTGCGTCTTTCCGAGGTAGTAGTTGGGCATCAGCAGACCGGCAAAAAGCGGGATGAAGGCCAGAACAAGAGCAACGATAAAGATGGGCTTCATCGTCTTGCTGAAAGCTTGATTGATCTGGTTGCGAAGTGGCGTGTTCCAGGGATACGATGTCTTGATAGTAGTAGGACTGTTGTAAGCCCTGCTCTGTTGGGCCGGCGTCAGGTTGGTAGCTGCAAGGTAGTCTGGGAGCGTGCCCGTCCAGATACCTGCGGCGATGGCAGAACCGATAGCACCGCCAAGACGAGTCCATAGAGCCAGCTGAGAGATGATCGAGGCCAGATCCTGATGCGGTACCGAGGCCTGCGAAGCGACACGAGTGCCGACGACTGAGCATGCACCGCCTAGAGAGTTGAGGATCTGTGACCACGCAACCACCATGGTGGTGAGGTTGCCGTTACGACCATACAAGTACAGTCCCATAGCGACAATTCGGATCACCAGACCACCGATCTGGAGGAACTTGTAGCGGTGGAAGATGCGCAGATAGAAGCCTGCTGCAAGACCGAACACCGAGAGTGCACACGTTGCGAGCGCGTTGACGACATAGCCCCAGTTTGCGGTTGACAGATTGGTACCGACGAGCACAAACGAGCCGTAGTAGGTAGATCGTGCGTTACCTCCCATAAAGTAGAAGATGTCGATAGTGACAGCGAGCAGGAAAGTTCGGTTGTACCACACTCGCTTGTTCATCACCGGGTGGCTGGCGAGCAGGATCTCCCAAGCAAGGAACATGCCAAGAATCACACCGCCGCAGACAAACATGGCGATGATTGAAGGGTTACGCCACTGCTTGTCGGCATCCTTGTAGATGCTGAAGGGAACGAGGAGCAGGGAGAACGACAATGCAAGCAGGAAAAGTCCAACGAGGTCCATCTCTTTGCAGAGCTGGACCAGGTTGGCGAAACGGTCCCGCAGAGAGTCTCGTTGAACCTTGACGGTTCCTTGCTCCTGCGCACGTCGCGTCTCGAGGCGACTGGAAGCAAACGACAGCTCGCCAGCCTTTTGAGCTTTGCGATCGACGTACATGAGCACCAGGATGATGGGCGCAACGCAGACCGGCGCCATGATGGCAAACATGCCATACCCCCATCGCCAGCCTTCAGGACGACCCGTGTTGAGTCGGGCTTGAATCAAGTTGCCGACCCAAGGAAGAACAATGAAGGGTGACGAGGTCAATGCCGTCACCACACCTCGCCACTCGAGAGGGCTCAAGTCAGCGACGACAATGTCGGTCACCAAGTCGAAACCTGCCTGGCCAACTTCGGTGATGATACGTCCCACAGCGAAGGCAGCGGGTGTCTGGGCCGAAGCGACGACAACAAAGCCAATCGTGTAGAAAACGGCAACCAAAAAGTAGGCAGTCTGACGCGAGAAAATATCGCAGATCTTAGCAATGAAAGGCTTGGATACTGCGTCTGTCGGGTTAAAAGGTCAAAAAAACAAGGGTCAACAGACATGCAACTTGATTGTAGCCAACCTGACCAAAACCGATCAAAGGGATGGGTACTTACTGAGGATGGCTTCGACCGTTGCAATAACACCGAAAAGCTTTGCATGGCTACCCAGAGTTCTGGTGGCGTACAGCTGGTAAGCGGCAGTGGTCGACTGGTCCAAAGCAAAGCAGATGGTAACTGCGGCCAAGCTCGCATAGACGGTGTACACAATCGGACTGTTGCGTGGAAAGATGCGGTAGAGCGCTTCGATACGTGTAACACCAGGCTGTTGGCCCTCACGTGCGCTCGAAGCGTCAGCATCACGCACAGCGCTCACTCGATCTTTCTTGTTCAACGAGGTGTTCCCGTGAGCAGAAACGGACTGGTCAGCTGCAACCTCGTCATCCTTGAACGGCGAGCTGTTCTCGGACGAGGAATCGCGACGCTCGGGTTGGTCTTGAGCTTGGTTCGACATGATGGCAGATGATTGGGGCCGCTACTACCAGTAAAGCGCCGTCTGCCGGAGGAAGGGAAGGAATTGACCGATGGAAAAAAAATCTAGGAAAGAAACAACGGGAGGTTGTTCGCAAAGTGGACTGTATATAAGTCCTCTCTTGAGCTAGCAAAAATTTGACCTTGAAGTGTTTAGTAAATCGTACACAAGCCTGAAAAAGCCGAATCAGCTGAACAAGATACCTTACACTACCATGCGGCGGCAAACTGTTCCGAGCCTCCTAAGTCTATCTAAGCGGTTCCTTGCAGCGAAACATGTCAAGGCCATCAAAACTCAAGTTCGTTGACAAGACTCTTTGGTAGATCAAACCTTGACGAATCAAGTGTCGAGTGTAGACTCGCGAAGAAGTAAACCTCCAACCATGCCGGCCATGCTGGAGAACGAGAAAGTTTAATTTTTTTCCCGCTAGTATAGCCTTCCAACCATGGTATCGATCGAAAAAATCCTTAGTTTGAGCGAGACAAAAGACGGATGAAAAAAATTGTCTCGGCATGTGGTACGCACCAACAGAGCCCTGAGGCTCGAATGTGCTCTGGCCCTTTTCCGGCACCAAGTCGGTTGAGCAAGAAAAGAGAGAGGTATGTGCCTGCATTCGGCTTGGGGAGAAAGCCAGTAAGAAGGTGAGCCTTAGTGAATCACATATGGGGCCACTCTTTTCTGATTGGACTCTCGAAGATTTGCATGACTGAAACAGTGCAGAGTAGCTTGAACAATGCAAATGGACAAGGTTTACCGAGATGGGTCGTCCCTCGGCGTCTTGCAAGGAGGAGGAACAATCCCGTTTTCATCCGATAAGCGTCAAGTCTGTCTTTCACCCACTCGCTTGCACCTAGCTGATATCGTAGGGCCATCACTCGATGGGAAGCTCTTAGTAGAGCCGAAGCGGCAACTCGTCGGTGTCCAACGCAAAAAAAGGAAGGCAAAATTCCACAGCGAGGTTTATCAGATAAAAGATGATGCGTGCACGAGAACAAAAAAGCAAGGCAGAATTGCAGAGCACCTTGCCGAGATATTTTTTGCCAAGCATAGATTGCACTCCTACCCATCCATCCACAGCCAAAGGCTGAAGTGTAGAACATTCTCCTAACTGCATTCTTTATTCGTGATTGTTGACGGACAAATCACCCTCAAGCTACAAGAACACGAAAAGAAAAGAAAAAAATCGAAAGCAATTTAATTTACGAAAGAGGCGTCAGAGATCACACCCAGGTTTGCTGCGTTCAGAATGCCTAGCGAGAATAAACGAGCCGATTCACGAATCACGAATCACGATTCACGATTCGTGTCTGGCTTTGGAACGACTCTCAAGAGGCCTTCTCAATGACTTTCTAGCGGGCGCAGTCGTGTTCACGTAGTATGCGATCAAGCTTTTCCGTTCGAAAAGACATGATCGGCTCCGACTGGTCTGGCCACTCCAAACCTGCCTGCAATGTTGATATAGAACTTGACCAGTTCACGCGGCGTCGCCATGCGGTGGTGTCAATTTCTGACGGCGAGAACTTCTTGGCGTCACGACAGGACTCTTCGACAGCCAATCATTTCATCCTAGGATCAACTCAAATTGTTCAAAGAGGCTAAGCGAAGTCGCATAAATTTCCCATTTTCTCCATTTCTGGGGGGGATTTCTTAAAGCAGTTAGTGGTAGCAACGAGAGGCGATGGCGCTGGTGACTTGAACAGAAGTCGACTTCTTTTTGTTCACACGCAGCTTGGCTTTTGGATGTTGTCTTCTGCCATGAATGAAAGGAATGGTTGATGGGTATCGACCGATACAAATGTTGCTAGACATTTTAGTTTGTGACTGTATGTTCGGTGCACGAGGAAGCACGGCTAAGGCGAATGAGAGGAAGCCAAAGCGTCTGGCTACTGGTTGACGTGAAAAAAAAACATCTCTCTCTCTCTCTCTGAAGAGACAGCTCTAATTCCCATTCCTAGCAGACAGAATGACAAACACACATGACTGAAGCAGTTAGATCAACCTTCCGTATTTTGAATTATCAAGACATTGTGGTCCACAACAGAGTCATCGAGGGTCACCAGCCGCGCTTATTTCCATTCACCATCCTGGTAACGAATGTTGGCACTGTCACAGAGCGCTCTGAAGGCACCCTTCTCTTTGGCCCATAATTCTGCTGGAGATCCGATCTCGACGATAACTCCCTTGTCCAGCACGCAAACCCTATCCGAGTGCAAGATGGTCTGGATTCGGTGTGCAACGGTCAAGGTAGTGATACCATCAAACTCGTTTCGGAGCACTTCCTGGATCTGCACGTCGGTCTCCTGATCAATGCTAGCAGTAGCCTCGTCTAGAATCACGATTCGAGTCTTGCGTACCATCGCCCTAGCCAGAGATATGAGCGAGCGTTGACCTGCGGACAGATTGCCACCTTCTTCGGTGATAGTCATGTCGAGTGAGAGGTCGGTCAGGCTAGTGCGTTGGAGTGCATCGTGCAAAGTGGCATCCTCGTGCTGGTCGAGCGGGTCGAGATTGTATCGCAAAGTACCACTGTAGATCACAGCATCTTGTGGAATAAGAGAGAGCGAGCTGCGCAGACGATGCAATCCCATGCTAGCGATATCAATGCCGTCAATGGTGATTGTGCCCGCGCTCAACTCGAGCGTACGTAGAAGGGTGGTGACCAGGGTACTCTTGCCCGCTCCCGTTCGTCCACAGAATGCGATCTTCTCGCCGGGTGCAATGTGAAGATCCAACTTGTCTAGCACGTTGCGTTCCGAAGAGCCGTACTTGGCTTCGACGCCTTCGAAGCGAATCTCGCCTCGTTCCGGCCACTCTCTCGCCTCCAATGCATCGTCGACTTGAGGAATGTGATACGGCTTTTCCTGTTCGATGTGATTCGCATAGTGCAAAACACGCTCGACGGCACTCATGTTGTTCTCGAGCTCGGCAGCATGACGGATCATCCAGCCAAAGATACTCTGTGCAGTGAGGATGTAGGAGAGCGCAACACCCGTCTCTCCTGGGCTAATGTCGAAACGAGACGCAACTACCAAGATTGCCACCGACAAGATCAACAGAGAACCGAGGAAGTCTAGTCGGACCGAAAGCCAGCGCTGGCAGGTCTGAGCAAGCCAGTACGCACGGTTCTGCTTGTCGATGCGACGACAATTCTCAGCGATGAACGCGTCAACATTCCCAAACGCTCGGATGGTTACCAAGCCGTGCAAAGACTCGCTGAAGTGCTCGTGCATGTTTGAACGGAGGCCCGCATCGATACGACGCAGCTCGCGCGCCGTTGAACGGTAGTAGGCAGCGATCCAGAAGTACAGCACCAGAATAACAGCGACTGGAATCAAAAAGTAAGGTGTCAAGATCGCGATCAGGACGATCGAGCCGATAACTTGAACAATTGTACCGATGAGCGTGCGCATTGCTTCGCCGATAATGTTGTCGAGCGTATCCATGTCCTTGCTAAAACGATGCGTGATGCGACCCTGCGGTGTGGTGTCAAAGAATGAGAAGGGAGCGTGGAGCACACGCTGCAAAGCACGGTGATGCAGAGTGGTCGCCGACTTGATGGTGAAGGTAGAGAATATGACACCCATACTGAGCAATCCGAGCGACTGGGTGATGCCGAACACGGCGTAAATGCCCATGTAAACTCCTTGCTGCAAGCCAAAGTGTCCGTTCTGCCACCAAAGAAGCCATACGGGAGACATGATGGTCGACCCCTGGAAGACCAGCACGGCTACCAAGAAAAGCGGGAGGAGAATTGAGAGAGGTGCAGCATTGAGGTATGAGAGATAAGTGGTTCGTGAGACCGAACCACTGAACCGCTCTTCGTCCTGCATCAGAGCTTTACTCTTGGCTTGAGCAGGAGGTGCCACTAGATCTTTCTTCTCGGTTTTGTTGGTCACACCTTCAGCATTGCTTGTGTCCTTGCTTTCGGCGTTGACCGTGGTGGTCGTGCTTTCAGACGCTTCGCTGTTGCGATTGCTTGCTGAGCCTGCATCGAGGATCGACTCTGCCGTTTCTTGAATTTCGTCAATGGGATGCTTGCTAGGTTCCTTCTTTTCCTCTTCGAAATGGTCCTTAGTGTGCGTCAAAAGAAGCTCGGCGACGCGCCCTTTGCTTTCGACAAGCTCGGCATACGTGCCCTGTTCTGTGATACGACCTTCTTCCATATGTACAATCCAGTCACACGAGCGAAGGACATTGAGAGAATGCGTCACCAACAACCGGGTCTTTCCAGCCATCGCATCACCTGCGATAACGTTGGCGAAGATGTCGGCCCCGACACGTGCGTCGAGTGCAGAGAGGCAGTCGTCCAGCAGCACAATCTCGCTGTTGTGATAAAGCGCTCGAGCAATGTTAAGACGCTGTTTCTGGCCTCCAGAGAGCGAGACGCCTTTCTCTCCAACAATAGTCTGATCGCCATCGGCCAACGTATCCAAGTCCGGGAGCAAGCAGCATACTTCGAGTACGTAGCGATAGCGCTCCGGGTCGAACGCATTGCCAAAGACAATGTTGTTGCGGATCGTAGTGCTCTGTATCCATGCGGTTTGGGCACACACAGCTGTGGAGCCCGAGAGTGTCACTTTGCCTGCAATCTGACGCATTTCGCCTGCCAAAGCCGAAATAAGAGAGCTCTTGCCGCTGCCGACGCCACCTACGATAGCGCATAGTGTTCCGCGAGGGACCGTAAGGTTGAGAGAGTCGAGGGTTGAGGCTCGGTCAACTGGCGTTTCCTTCTCGTTCGAAGGACTATCCTGACCCTTCTTCTCGTTGACGGGTTTGGCCGTGTCTGCTGCTTGAGCGGTCTCCCAGGTGAAGCTGGCGTCTTCAAGCTGGATGCCGTTTGTGGCGCTGCAATCTCGGATGATCTGATCCCGCTGAATCTCGGCATCAAAGACCTTTTCGATGCGGTCGGCGGCGTTCTTTGCGTCCACGATTGCATTCCAAGCGATCGGCAAGAATTGCAGCGGTGTACGGAGCAAGGTGAAGAACGAGAGCGAGGAGAACAGAATAGCAGCATCCAGCTCATTACCGACGAGCGCGTAGGTGACAAAGCTAAGGACGGTGGCAATGGTCGGCGTAGCGAAAGCCAATGCAAGGTTGAGAGAGCGCAGATACAGGCGGACTCGATGAAAAGACATTTCCTTGCGACGTAGCTCTGCAATACGAACCGAGTAAGGCTCCTCCCACGCAAACTGCTTGACAACACGGATACCTCCTACCACTTCGTTAACTGCTTTGTTGCGCTTGTCGGTCCAAACCATGCTCTTCTTGCGAAGTGCAAAGAGACGTTTTGTGATGGCAGTCTGTATAGGGCTCATGAGAACCAAGACCGCAATTCCCGGTAGCGCACTATAGGAAAGACTCCAAATCAATAGCGCCACACAGATGATGATCTGCACCGCGCTCGTCCAGGCCATATGGAAGAATTGACCAGCATAGTCGATACGAGTCGCGTCGGCACTGATGAGAGTCACAAGTTTGCTGACTCCGAGACCGCCCACCGTCCTTGCTCGTGTCGAGAGGTTCATGCCTCGTTGGAAGATGGCTTGAATTAGCGCACCACGAAGGATAATGCCGGTACCGAAGCCACGATTGAATGCATGCACGTTGAGAAAGACACACAGCGCCTGTACCAGGAACAAACCGATAGCAAGACCGACCCCGCTTCCCAGGTTAGGAGCTTGGTCGCGATCACCACGGAGATTGTATGAATCTCTACCAAAGTTGATGAGAGCTCGAACGAGAAGTGGACTTGTGATGGTACCCACGTCAGCCAAAAGCTTGAGCAAGCCTCCGATCCAGAAGTAGCGAAACACAATGTCGTTCATTGCCCACATGAGCGGAGGAATCTTGGCTGGCTTGTCTGTTTTGTTGGGATTTGCCTCCACATAGTCCTGTCGCTGTTTGCGCCTCTTCTCGAGTGCTGCCAGAAGCTGAGAGCCAAGATGTTCCGAACAACGATGTGGCTGAAGGAGATAGAGATCGTCCTTCTCCATTGGTCTCGTGTATCCAGCGGTAAGGATGGGATCGATCCAGGCAAACCAGCAGAGTGAGAACCAGTTGGCGCTAGCTTCTGGCGTCATTTTTGCATTGGGATGCTCAGGGTCGAGCGCCGAGATAATGGGACGCACACGTGTGCTGAGAAAGGGAACCTTTTTCCACCAAGCTCGCGGCTCCCAAGGCTGCACTGTGAGCTGCAAGGTCTGAGCCTGCTCTGGATCGTCCGAAGCCGGAGGCTTGCCTTTTTCGCCACCGATCGTCATCTTGGCAGTTGAGACAGGATGAGCTAGTCGATATCGACCGTTTAGCGATCGTGATGTGGTGGAATATTACCTGGCACGGTTAGAATCGATGCTTGCGGATGGTGGAAAGGGAACAAGATCGAATTCTGACGTAGGTGACCGAGTCGATGGCACTCTGAATTTTGAAGCTGACTCGAGCGTCTGTTGGAATTGATCTTTGGTAGATGCCGTTACGAAGACGGTCAAGACTAAGTGGTCGTGAGTGTTGCGACTTTTTCCTCACAAAAAAAGTCGATTTCGTGATTGCGCGGCGTAGCAAAAATGTCGTTCACAGCTCACAAACCAAACAAAACATGAGAAAACACAAGTCTTAATTAATTGCCTTTACCTCCCTTGACTGCACAAACAGAGATCGTAACGAGGCGAATCCTGCAATTGGAAAAAACCCTCTTTTTCTTGCGGACATCTCATGCCCACTTCAGTTGGCCTTGCACTAGCTATGATCTTCTGATTCTGACCTTCGGTAGGGCAGCAGCGGGCGAAGCGTCTAGAGTCTGTTTGGTGATGTACAAACGAGCCAACGAGAAGGCTTTAAGTGGCACCCATGTTTTGCATTTGTACTTTACGACCTTTCCAACTTCTTTTTTCCAACTTCTTTGCACAAAGTAAATTTTGTAATTTTTACTTTGGACATTCTATCCGAAAATGCGGTTCACATTTCCAAGTCAGCTCGGTTAAGCGCCTATAACCATGGAAGGCTGCATTAGCGCGTTTGCCAAGAACACGAATCCACGTGAATGCACTAATCCATTTGTTTTATCAGATCGAAGCGGCAGTAATCAGATTCTGAACCTTTCAGGTCACCATGGTTCCAGCCACAACACAAAAATTTTCACGAGCATGCGCTAGCATCGTTGACCTGCAGAAGAACCCTCGAAGCCTTTTATCTGATTGGTACTCGGAACCCCGAATTGTTCCGCGCTTCTGCAATGACCTCACGCCTCTTGCATTTCGCTTTCCTTTACCCCACGTCGATGACGATTCTCGACATAAAGTGTTGCTCGGCGTCTTCTGGTTTTTGCGTTCCTTTTTCCACCCTTGTTTTCAAAATCACGTAAATTGTAGTGGTAATTCGTCAAGCTTAATACTATATTCTTCCCCCCGGATCGCATGAGGAATGATCAAAGATGTCCTTCTCAACAGCCGAAGAGGCAAATGCACTCTTCAACGGTATTGAGCAATCGATGTTAAGCGAGGCGTGGGAAGATTTCAAGGACTCCCTACCCTTTTCAACGTGGATGAGCTTCAACGGTAGCTAGGGTGCTTTTGCCAAGAAGGAAGAAATACACTCGTAACTGTGTCAGATTACGTTTGAGCAGGCAAACGTTCAAGAATCTTAACTTGGAACCGAAAAGTACTTGCTGACTGTCACGAAAAAGGTCCGCAAAAATTTGGCAACAAAACATTTGTCCGGAAGACAGCTTTCAACCTTGATAGCAGGACCACGGCTAAGAGGTGAGAAGCCTCCACGAGTCTCTACTGTCTTCGCGGCTGCCAACCGAGGTCCATCCGTCCACATCGTGTAGATACATGTGAGTGACCAAGTAAAATTTTGACCATGATCATCTAGAAAAGACCAGCAGCTTGGAACTCGCCATCGTCCTTCGTCTCTCGTTCGTGTAACAACCCCAGCAAACGCTTAACCAAGATGACAGCAGCAACAAGTGTTCAGCCCAGTCCGGCTCCGCGTCAACCAGGCCTGCGGGCAACCTTTAATCCTCGTAAAGAGGAGAAGGTGTTTCTTGCAAGAGGTGCGCACGCCTTTACGCTACCTGGTCGCCGGGCGAGCGTCAACGTTGAAGTAGACGTTGAAGCGGAATCAGACGAAGCCGCCCTCGATGCCAAAGAGACCACCATCACGGTCTCCTACGCAGAGAAAGGGCAAGAGAGCTCTTGGTCTGCGGCCAAGTGGATCAAGCTGGACCGTCTTGCCAAGACAAGTCAGCATGGGGTCGTGAACGAAGATCGAGCGACTTACCAGCAAGCTTGGTCTTTGGAGCTTCTTGATGAGGCTGTTGAGCCAGCAAGGGCGATTTGGTCTGCTCTTTACGCCTGTAAGTAGGAAACTCACCACCAGGATATCGCCAAACAGCTGCTAATCTGTATTTCAATCTGCTTTTCATCAGTTTGGATTCGACACAAACGGTCCGATCGTCTCGCCGTCTTGCTCAAGGGTACTCAAGCGACCAAAGTGCGCTCATACGTGTTCGAGGCAGGTCTTGGCTTCAAATCGCCCTGTGAGACCGATCTCATTTTGCTTGACCGCAACGCTTTTTGGCAAGGAGCGGGAGCACCTGCTGGCCTTCACTGGCTGCAAACACCTGTACCCACTCGTGGACTGTTCCCATACGTGCTCGACTTTACGCAGAGCACTTCTCCTCCCGTGCTGGCAACGCATCCCCTGCGACCTCCGAAGCCAGCACCTGGCTCGGTTGTCTATTCTCGCTACGTCTTTTCTTGCTCTCAACACCTCGAGTTGGTCCACATCGACGTATCGAACCCACAGCATTTCGATGCGTACACCAGGTGGCAGAACAGCGACAGAGTCAACCATGGCTGGCGCGAAAAGGGCTCCGATGAAAAGCATCGCAAATATATTACCGAGAAAAACGACGACCCTCATGCCATGGGAGTTCTGGTACTGTGGGACGGTGTGCCTGCAGGATACGGCGAGATGGTCTGGAGCAAAGAGGATGGTATGGCCGCCTTTGTCGGAGGCCTAGGCAACTACGATCAAGGTAAGCATCAGTAGGTCAGAATCAGCTTTGACTGAACAGTGTTGCTGATCACTTTTAGCGCATCGTTTATCACCCACACTCAGGCACCCACCTCCTGATCGGAGAGGAACAGTTCCGGGGCAAGCATCGCTTCACGGCTTGCATGGTGTCTCTCAAGCATGCTTGTTTCCTTCGCGACCCACGCACCGAAGTAGTCGTCGGCGAGCCTCGTTATGATCTCGACATTATCCCTCTGCTTGCCACCTTTTTGCCGCAAGAGATCAGGAAGGAAGTTGAGCTGCCGCACAAACGCGCCGTTTTCGTAAGTTGCAACACATTCACGATTTCTTCTTCTATCCAAATGTTTTGTCGAGTTCGGTGTCTGACTGGTCTTATCTTTCTGTCTTCCTTACGTTACCACATCGCTACAGTTTGTGCTGCGACGTGACCGATTCCTCGAAGAAGGTATCCTCGAATAGAGTCTGGAAAGCCATCTCGTGGTAAACATCCGCGAAGATGGGGTTTGCACTGAATGTGATGCTGTATCTCTAAAAAAAGTTACGAGTCACGAGTCACAGACGTGAGAGAAAACTCAATTTCAGACGTACAGGCTAGCCCACCCACTGAAACATGTTCTGCCAAGGAAGTGTGGTAGGAATTGACGATTCATACTCGAGGCTTCACAACTCGTGCCATGATCATGAAAGAGCACGCTTTCAACAATACAATCGGGGTCGCAACACACAAGAGAGAAAAAAGACCTATTTGCCAGTGAAGATTGGTTTGCGTTTCTGTTGGAAAGCATCCAAAGCCTCTCTTCGATCCTTGCTTTCGAGAAGTGGCTCATAGCAGGCCCACTCGAGGTCGAGTCCACGAGCTAGCTCCACATTGGCGCCCATACTGATCGCCATCTTTGCAGCTCGAAGTGCCAAGGGAGCGGAAGGCATCATCTGCTGCGCCAGCTCCTGGCAGAGCTTGAGACACGTTGATCCTGGAGCGACATGGTCAATCAAGCCCAGGTCTTTGGCTTGTGTCGCGTTCAGCTGAGTACCTGTATAAATCAGCTCTTTGGCCCGTTGCTGCGTAGTGAGTGAGTTGGGAACGGTCAGCGCGCTGCGTTCGGAGACGGTTCGGGACAACACGAGTTGGAAGAATGGAAACTCACCATGCCAATGATCCGAGGGGCTCTCTGTGTTCCTCCTGCACCCGGAATGATACCAAGCTTGACTTCAGGAAAGCCGATCTTGCTCACAGTTTCGGCTGATTGACAAGATGAAAACAGGCAGCAATGTGTGTCAGTCAGCTTCAGAATTGTCAAGTAGCAGGCTAGCAAGAGATATTAGCGGGCGGCTTACCTGCGATCCGGAAGTCACACGCCAAAGCGAGCTCCAGTCCACCACCTAAGGCCGGTCCGTCGATGGCAGCAAGAGTTGGAATGGGCAGCTTCTCGACCTGCTCGAGCATATGCCTCAGATCTTGAAGAAACTCAATGACCTCGGCTTCCGACATCTCCCTTCGCTCCTTGAGATCTGCTCCTGCGCAAAAGCATGGGCCGTTGGCTCGAAGGATCAGAACGCGAGGTAAGGGCTCGTCTTGTTTAGGTTGAGTGATCTTGCAAACAAGCACTTGTAGACATTGTAGCACATCTTGCAACAGAGATCGTGAAATGGCATTGCGAGCTTCGGGCCGATCCAGTACGAGGTGGTATACACCAGTCAGCTCTGCTGAAGAGTCAGGCTCCAGATACGCCAGCGCTGATGCCGTCATGTTGGATAGTAACAAGATGAAGGAACGAAGTCGAAGGTCAGGAGATAGCTTCTTGACGGGCTACTCGTCAGATGTCTTAGGGTTATACTGTGAAACGGCTTCAGTAACGCACGATCGAACACCATCGAGCTTTATTCGAGCACACTGAGTATCTATAATGTTTGAGTAGTGCACTTTCAAAGCCATGCTATAGTAAATTCACGAAGAAGGAGGATTGGCGCGTGGGTGCAGCTGTTTGCAGCCGAACATAGTTGTGCGTCAGGTCGCAAAAATGATGGCGTCTTGACGAAGAGAACTTATCAGATCAAGTGCGCTCAACCAGAGTGAAGCTCAAACTTCCTCTTCCGAAGGGACGAAAACACTTCTGCCATTCAGTAAAAGCGCCGAAGATGCGCATTTCGCTCTGAAGAAGCCGAGGTACCCAGAAGACCTGTGAGATTTTGTCAACTTCTCGCTAGCGGACACGAGGAGCCTTGTGCGTTGAAACGTGTTAATCGTGAATGTTTCACTCAATAGTTCATTTCAGTTGGAAGGCTTTAAGCTCTGCTTCTCGCTTAACGCAATAAGGCCTGACAACAAACTTGCGTCACTGCTCGACTGAATGGTGCTTTTCGTGACATCGTGAAAAGGCGGATCAGGACCAGAACCAAGAGCAACATAACTATTCACGATTGCTGTTATGATTCGCTCCACTCCCATGAGTCTTGTTCTTTTCGCTGGCGGATTTGACGGTGAACTTGACCAGCCTCGGCGTGCAAAGTCTTCTTGACGAATCATGCGATGACCGTGGCGATTCTGGGTTACCAAATTTTACAATATCCAGAAAGCTGCAATTAAAATTGAAACCATCGCTCCAATTTTTGAATTCTGATTTTTTCTTTTTTCTTTTTTTCTTTTTTAGGGTTTTAAATGAAGGATCAGTGTGGACAAGATGCAAGCCTCTAAGCGACCTGTGACGTGCTACAGATACATTTTGTCCTTTCGTCTTGTCCTCTGATTGGCTTATGCTTTGGCAGTATTCGACTACGCGCAGTTGATTTTTATTAATTGCCTTGGCACTTAGCGGTTGCGATCCGAGACGTGGTCTTCTCTCACACCGTAGTTTATCAGATTGTACCTCTGACAAGTCGTGAGTGGTGAGTGAATGTGAGTGATGTTTGCTTTGCGAAATGGTTCTTGAGACGAGTCTATGGTCAGTTGTATGAGTGTAAGAAATCATGATGTCACTTGTTCATCGTTGCAGAACGGCGTCTTTCCGAAGCCTTCCGCACCAATCACACAAGTTGGCCGCGTTGGCCGTGACACCGAGAAGCTTGATGTCGAAGCAGCTAAGTGGTGTGCATCGCAGCAGCAGCGCAATGTGCTGATTGAATCAAGTTGAATGACCAGCAAAGTGACATTCAGCTTCAACAACTGAAACGGCCATTTTTATCTGATAAATTTTGAGTACTAGCTTGCCAAGAAGATCCAAGGCAAAGAGCAGACCACGTTGTACTCACTTCCTGCTTGGAGGATCTGACGCAAAATACTTAGCTTTTTTCACTTCGAGTAATCTAAAGATTCTCAGAAGTGACTGTAGCTTCCTTTTCTGATATCACGAGGACCAAAGTCGATCTATTCCATCCGTCAACAATCTCAAAGCTCTTCTATTCAAAACCAACGAGGATCAAGCTAGACAAGATGGCGGCGACAACGTTGAGCCGTCTTCCTGCTCTTCATCCCTACTCTGCTGTGGCCGAACCACGCACTCTTGATGGAACGCGATGCTTCAAGTTTATGCGTAAAAGCTGTCTGGAATTTGTCAAAAGTCTTGTCAACGACGAGAAAGGGGAAAAGCTTATCTCCTCTCTTGCCGTCTTCGTGGGACATCTCGTCGGATGCGATGCGGACGAAGCGCTCTTCAAGGTCCGGTTCGGCGACGGGCAGACACGCATTACTTCTGCGGGTGCAGTCCACGCACAAGTCGTGGACGTCGAGGCTTCATCGCTGCCAGGTATCGCATTCCGCTTTTTCCCACCTCAGCCAACTTTGCCAAAGACTTTGGACGACGACCTGGTCGTCACGGTCAATAGCAACTCGGACAAGGATGTTGAATTCGTACTTGAATTCGCCCAGACGGTGCCAAGTGAGGCAGGCCAGGGCATTTTTGCCTACTTTTGCAAGCAAGTTCTCGAGTCGACCCTGACCGAAGATGAGACACCCTTGTCGATTCTCAACCCGAGTCCTGTTTCTAAGCTGCCGGAACATGCTCAGCTCCACGACTCTTTCCTGGACCAAGCTGAAAAATTTCCCGATCGCATGGCAGTGCAATTCCTCGAAAGGCTCGACCAAGAGGATATGGGTCAATTTAGCAAGCTGACGTATGATGAACTGAAGCGCCTTGCCACATCTCTAGCTGTCAAGCTTCAGGCAACGCATGCCAAAACCTCAAAGCCGCAGAATCGGCAGGTGGTAGTGCCTATGCTCCTGTGCCCCTCGCTCGAGCTCTACGTCTCTTATCTCGCCATTCTGATGGCAGGATTTGCTTTTTGTCCTTTGCCGGTCGACGCCCCAGACGCGAGGCTCATCTCCTTGCTTGCCCAGCTTGACACGACTATCCTACTGGGTGCAAACAGCTCACAACCGCCACAATGGATGCCAGCGTCCGTCGAGTGGATCAATGTGACTGACACTTTGGCGGAGACAGATCAATTTGCAAAGCATCTAACCCCTGCGAAACGGATGCAAGAGTGCGCGTACGTCCTTTTCACCAGTGGAACAACCGGCACACCCAAAGGAGTGCAAATCTCACACTACTCTGCAAGCATTTCCATCTTCTCGCATGCAGCCTGTCTCGATCCATCTCTCTTACAGCTTTCGTCCAATACTCCTGGCTCCACCTTCAAGTGGTTCCAGTTTGCTTCTACGGTCTTCGACCCTTCAGTCATGGAGATCTTTGTCACACTTTCGTCGGGCGGCACACTCTGTTCTGCAAATCGAGCTTTGACGCTATCAGACCTGGAGAAGGTGGTGCGTCTAAGTGGAGCTGACATCATGATGGCGACGCCAAGTGTAGCTACTCTCCTCAATCCCGAACGAATTCCGAAGCTCAAGTTCTTGTGGACCATGGGCGAGTGTCTAAACTCTACAGTAATTCGACGATTCGCTGCCGAGAATGGGCGTACCACGCTTGCCAACGCTTATGGACCTACTGAAGCCAGCGTCAACTGCACGCTTCTGCAGCCATTCCCAGCCGATTTTCGAGGATCCATCATTGGAGCTCCGCTGCCTTCCTGCTCGCTAGCCGTGCTACACGATGGTGGCGACTCGCCAAGTGGAGAAAAGCGTTTCCAGGCAGCTCCGAGGGGTGTGACTGGTGAGCTCGTCATTGGTGGCTCACACGTAGGAATCGGTTATCTCGACATGCCCGAAGCAACGGCCGATGCATTCACAACTTTTGCCCCGCTTGGCCGTGTCTACCGGACCAGAGACCGTGCCAGAGTTGTATGGGACCGTGATGGAAATCCGTTAATCGAGATCTTGGGTCGCATGAACGCGGAACAAGTCAAACTGAGCGGCAGAAGGGTCGAGCTCGGAGAGGTGAGTGATCGAATTCACTCCTTTACAGATACCGACGAGAGTAATCACTGCTTAGACCCACTGACTTTTGTTTACCTTACTTCTTTGTACGCTCTGAACAGATTGACTCTATTTTGCAGTCGAGCCATACGATTCAAAATGCCGCCAGCGTCATTTGGCGTCCTCCTACCTCACAGTTACAGTCTGGTGGAGGTGAGCGACTTGTCTGCTGCATTGTGCTTGCTCCTTCCGCACAGCCTCAGGACGCAGAAGCTGATTGCAAAATTATTGCCGATGCTCAGCTTCCGCCCCACATGCGCCCATGGAGATACATTGTGCTGCCAGGCCTCCCTGTCACCGTATCAGGCAAGTCAGATCGAAAGCAACTTAGCAAGATCGTGGCCGAGCTCTTGTCTTCCTCAGCGGAACAGGGCAGCACAAAAGAACGAAGCAGCGAGCAAAACCAAGTCAATGCCAACGAAGACCCGGTAACACAAGCTCTTATCGAAGCCATTTGTGCTGTGTGCCAACTCGACGCAAAGTCTGTTTCCATGGATGGCGATCTGTTCGAGCTCGGGATGGACAGTCTCTCGGCAATGCGCCTTCTTCAGCTGCTCAGACAAAGCAAGGTCACTGCCACCGCAGCGCGACAGCTCCAAGTAGCACAAATCCTTGGGGCAAAAGCTTGCAGAGATCTTATCCCATTGCTTTCTGACACCACTGTGTCCAGGGATGCTGAGGAAAATAATGTTAGCTACCCCAACAACACAGACTGGTCCACAGAGCTCCGATCGTTCGAGGATCGATGCCGCAGGAGCGCTCTTTTGGGTCTAGACGAGCGAACAAGAATGCGAGTTCAGAAAATTTTCCCTACTACAGCGACCCAATCGGGTATGCTGACGAGCTTTCTCACTCGACCTGCTTCGATAGGCTCTAAGCGGTCGTACATCAACCACACTGTCTACCATTTCTCTTCCGTCTCGGAAGCCTGCAAGTTCTTCGATGCTTTTCGAACGGTTCTACAAAAACACGACATCTACCGAACTGTTTTTGTTCCTGTCGACGATAAGCTCGCTCCGTTCGCACAGTGCGTGTTGTCTCCAGCATCTGATGATGACAACGTGAGCGCGCATACTTCATCAACGGCAATCGACGCGTGCTTGAAACAGCATCTGGAGCAAATAGACAATGCAATTAGTCTCGAACAGCCTCCCTGGCATCTGGGTCTCTTGGCGCCCCCTCAAGAGGATGAAGTCGAACAAAGCGTTGTTGTTTTAAGCTTGATGCACGCCATTTTTGACGGCGGAAGTCTTGACCTCCTTCAGCAAGAAGTAGTCTCGTTGCTCCGCGATGACGCTCTTCAAACTTCTCTGGAGGTTCGTTGCACAGAGCTCGAGGCTACAGTTCAGCATCACTTTACCAGCGATCTCGAGTCATCCCGAAGGTTCTGGCACCAACGTCTGGAAGGTGTCAGCAGGACGCGATTCCCGTGCGCGAACGGATACAAGGCGACGGAACAGTCTGCTCTGGGACACGCAAGCGAAGTGACCGAACTGTACTCACGATCTTCCATGGACGAGATTGTCAAGCAGGCACGATGCCAGCGGACCAGCGCATTAGTACTTCTGCAAACAGCGTGGAATCTTGTCCTTGCTGCGTATACGGAAGACGAGAGTCTCAATTACATCACAAGCGGCAGCGTGCATTCTGGCCGTCTCGATGAACAGACACAATCCTGTATGGCCCCAACGTTCAACGTTATCCCGTTCATCACCCGTCTTGACCAGGGAACGGGCAATTCTGCGACTTTGACATCTGCGCAGCTGCTTGCTGAAGCCACACAGGCGAGCACAGCCGGGTTGTCGCATCTGGAGATCCCGCTCGGTGCGCTAGCACGATCTGGAGGCATGCCTTTTGACACGTTATTCGCAGTGCAGCGCTTCGATGCTCAAACTTGTTCAAATGCTACCCTACCGTGGGCCTCGATCTCGTATCCGGTCATGGCGAACGACTTCGCTGTCATGGTGGAAGTGTGGCCCGGATCCAAAGCCACCGAAAAAATGCGATTGCGATTGACGTATTCACTGGCCGTCTTGGACGCTCCCTCTGCTCAATTGCTGTTGCAGCAGTACGAAGACATCCTTCACAGCCTCATGCGCGAGCCGGAAACCACTACTGTTCAGCAATTGATCAATGGGGAAGGATTGCGACAGTCTGCGCTTTCCGTCTGCAGAGGTCCGCTTGCCAGCGAAAACGATGATTCTCAAACTGAGGCGCAATTGCTCCATTCCTACTTCGAAAATAAGGCTGCCACCGAGCCAGAAGCCATTGCTCTCGAATTCTACTTCAACCAAGACTCGGATACAGATGGATCTATGGAAGTGCAGCGCTGGACGTACTTCGAGTTGAATGCACAAGCGAATCGTTTGGCACGCTACCTCCTATCTGTGACAGGCAAACCGACTCTGCGCGACCTTCCAATTCCAATCTGCATGGAGAGATGTCCTGAGCTTTACGTCGGCGTGCTCGCTACTCTCAAGGCAGGCGGAGCATGGTGTCCCATCGACGTGCAGTCGCCTCGAGCTAGACAGCTGGAACTCATTGCCAGGACAAAAAGCCGTGTTGTCTTGGTCACTCCCAACACGTCTGCCGATCTTGGCGAGGTTCAAGCAGACGGCCAACCTTTAACCATCAAGGTGAATGCCTGCGACACGAGCCAATTCCACCACTTGTCAGCGGACAATCTGAGGCCAACGGCAACCCCAGCTACTCTGGCATATCTGATTTGGACTAGTGGAACCACCGGAGCACCCAAGGGAGTTATGATCGAACATGCTTCTGCGGTGGCAAGTATGCAAGCTCTTCAGCAGCATGTAAAGCCTCTCCAGCAGGATATGCCACCTCGTTGCCTGCAGTTCTCGGCGTACACATTCGACGTTTTCGTACAGGATCTCTTTTGGACGTGGGGCTTAGGTGGAGCTATCATAGCAGCGACCCGTGAAATCATGCTCGGGTCCACGGCAGAGCTTATCGCGGCATCGCAGACAAGTCATGCCCACCTGACGCCTGCTTTTGCAGCAGGTCTGCGTCGAGACTCTTGTCCCAGCATCACATCGGTCACCTTCATTGGTGAAAAGTTGACCGAGTCCGTTGCAGCTGACTGGACCAGTAGTTGTGCAAGCATCGACAAGCCAAACGATTCAATTGCTGTGTACAACACGTATGGTCCCGCGGAGGTAACCGTGGTTGCGACTCTGCGGCAGCTCTTCGGCGGCGAGAAACTGCAAAGCGCCAATGTGGGCGTGCCGATGCAAGGCGTTACCGCCATTGTCTGCAAGAATCGAGAACAGCCGATACGACCATGTGCCAAAGGAAGCATCGGCGAGCTAGTGCTGGCCGGTGCTCAGGTAGGCCGTGGCTATCTCAACGACAAGGCCAAGACTGAGGCAGCCTTCACCTACTCACCAGAATGGAAGCAACGGCTCTACTATACGGGGGACTATGTCCGAATGCTTCACGATGGCAGCATCGAGTTCATTGGACGACGTGACGACCTCGTCAAACTTGGAGGTATCCGTGTCGAATTGAGCGAGATCTCGGCAGCGCTTCTCTCTGTGCAGGAGCGAAGAAAGCAAGCCGCAGTGGTAGAGCGAGTTGAGACAATGATGCTGAGCCGACTTGATCGACCCACGAAGCAAGTCATCAGCTTCCTCGCTTGTCCATACCTCGCTGCTTCGACCGATCGAGGAGTACATGGCGCCATATCAGAGCCGCTCTTGTTGACCAGCGGAGATGCTATCCAACTGGCACACCAGACGCTGAACAATGTTCGTGATGTTCTGCCTCCATACATGGTGCCATCCATGGTCCTAGTGCTGTCGCGTATTCCTCAGACGGCTTCCGCCAAAATCGACCGTGCCAAGCTGCAAGCAGCGTACGATTCTGCAGATCTTGCACAGTGGGTATCTTTGTTATCCACCACAGCCGATGATCCAGACAACCCGGAAGGAGAAGATGGCGATCTGCAGTGTCAAGTGATTGCAGCGATTAGCGAAATCACCGGAACCTCAACGCAGGACATCAACAGTTCGAGTTCGCTCGTTAGCATTGGATTGGACTCGATCAGAGCGATCCGGCTAGCTGCTAAGCTCAAGCAGAACGGAACACCATTGCCGATATCGACTCTTCTCGCTTGCTCGACAGTGCGCATGCTCATTCGCGGGCTCGCAACGAAAACCGGTGACGGTCACGAAGTTGCAGAAGAGGATACTAGGAATCGACTCCTTGCCGTCAAGCTTAGTGAGTTCGATAAAAACGTCCGCGAGATGCTCCCGACTGGATCAAAGCAAGACTTCGAGGTTTGCATTCCGTGTAGCACATTGCAAGAGGGCATGTTGGCAGAGACTCTGGCAGACCCTGCGGCCTATTGGTCGGATCATGTCCTCCAACTGGATTCCCACATTGACCTGGCTCGCCTGGCTGAGGCCTGGAGACGCGCGGCTCACAACATCGAAATGCTTCGAACAGTCTTTGCTGTCGTATCGCAGACCGCAGGATTGGAAGAAGTGCAGTTCGACAAAAATACGGACGTTTTCGCGCTTCAGATGGTGCACAAGTCTGTCGACATTACCTTGATCGACGTGTGTGACCCTATCCGGGTCAAATCCGATGACCGCTTGCACCAAGCAGTATCAAAGTGGACCCGATCGGTGGCCCAAGATCGTGCCGACAATGTTTTCGCCACGCCGTTATGGAAAGTCAAGACCTTTGTCGTTCAAGATGACAGCAGTAGCGGTAACGACCAAGTTCCCCTCACTTACGCTGCTTTGTGCATTCACCATGCATTGTACGATGGTCCTTCGATCGACATCATCTTGAACCGTGTTCGAGACGAGTACAGTGCTCTTAGTCCAGACATGCTGGATGACCATCACAATATTCGCCTCCTGCCTACGACATCGCTTTCGACTCAATCTGAATTCGCTTACGCATGCGTAGCTGACGAGCAAAGGGAAAGCATCCTTCACTGGGAGCAGAAACTGCAGCCCCGTGGACCAGCAGCGATGCTTCCAGATTTGACCAGCGTCAAGGACCTTCCCAGTGATGCAAAGTCGGCTCGATTCATTGCCGCTTCCCGTAAACTGCAATGTACATCAGCTCGCCCTCAAGGCGTTGGCTTGTCAGCGCTGATCAAGTCAGCCTTTGCAATCGTGTTGGCACAGTATGTCGAAGCCGAAGATCAGCGACACGTTGTGTTGGGCGAGATCTTGTCTTTGAGGAACCTGCATGCCACTCTGTCTACCGAACAGGGCGCTGTTGGGCCTCTTCTAACGACGCAACCTTTCTCATTGCTGCTTGATGCTGCTCTGGAGCAGAAGTCAGCCGCGTCATACCTTCAGAGCAATGTCATAGTGCATCCTTCCATGCAGCATCGATTCGCTTCTCTTGCCAGCCTTGCCAAAATCATGGGAACGAGGTCGGACCAGGAGATGTTTACTGCCATGTACGTCTATCATCCCAGGAGGCAGCCAGTATCCGTGTCGACGAAGCCCATTTGGACGCTATTGGAAGACAGGTCCTCAGAGATTCGCGTAGAGCATAGTACCGTACTGAACGTGTTCGAGCACGACGATGTCGAGGACAGTTTGATCTTGGAATTGTCCATGAAGGAGGATCGCATATCCAAAGATATGCTCGAAACATTGCTCGATCAGGTGGTCTCGCTTCTCACATTGCTTCTCGATGGTGCGGGCGAGACATTGCAAGCGCTTCTTGGCAAGGTCGGTCAAGACCAACGGGAACTTGCGTCGGTCAGCCACGTACCTAGGGGCTCACGCCACGCAGGCGACGGGAGCGAAGTGGACCAAGGCCATGATCCTCTCTTCTGGCTTCAACACTATGCCAAGAACCATCCGTCGTGGCTTGCAGTAGTCATCGCTGCTGGTACGCCAGAGACTGCCTGTATCAACGATGCCGAGCTGTCCTCTTGGACTTATGCCCAGCTGAACGCCAAGGCCGACCAGGTTGCTCGACTTATCAGATCTCTCGACTTGCCCTCTGAAGGACCCATCGCCCTTTGCATGCAAAGATCATTGATCTCAATCGCTGTGACGGTCGCAATCTTCAAATGTGGACGCACCTATCTTCCGATCGATGACCAGCTTCCGACGGAACGCAAGCGTCTCTTGATCTCCGACAGTCGTTGTGCCTTGGTCGTCACCGAAGGGACTTGCCTCGGCGAACTGGAAGCGGACTGCATAAGCTCTGTGCTCAATGTCAGCAAAAACGATTTCGAGCAGAGCCTCGCCGCTCTGAGCCACCGCGATGACCACACGGAACTGACATCCATCAAACCAAGGGCGGATGACGGAGCATATCTGCTGTACACCTCTGGCTCAACAGGCAAGCCAAAGGGTGTGCTAGTCGGACGAGCAAATCTGTGCAGCTTTATCGACTCATACGCAGAGGTTGTGTCTGCCGAGTGCCCTTCCACGCTCCAGTTGGGTGGCAAAGGGCGCTATCTGGGACTGGCCGGCAGAGCATTTGACGTCCATCTTTCACAGATGTTTATGTCATGGCGTTTCGGTCTGGCACTTGCAACGGGTGAGCGACCGCTCCTTCTGGGCGATCTCAAGGCAACCGTTCAAACAATGTCGATCACGCACATGAGCTGTGTTCCCTCCCTCCTGGACCAGTGCGATCTTGTACCGCAAGAAGTTCCCTCACTCGTCTTCCTAGGTGTGGGCGGTGAAAAGCTCACCGACCGTGTTCGGGACACGTTGGCCAGCTCGCTGACTGTCCTCAACGCCTATGGACCGACAGAGACAACGATCATGTGCACAGTGAATCGTGTCCATCCACACAGCCATGTGCGTGATATCGGACAGGTGCTTCCAGGTAACACGGCCGTTGTGATCGACTTCGATGACAAGAGTCGATTCGCTCCTGTTATACGCGGCCGAGCCGGAGAGCTATGCATTCGTGGTGACCTGGTTGCTTTGGGCTACCATGCTCTCGACCCATCGCAAATGGCCACGAGTGGATTTGTGACGACGCCGGACGGTACGAGAATGTATCGCACTGGCGATGCAGCCAGAATGATGGCTGATGGGAGCTTGCACTACCTTGGGCGACGAGATGAACAGGAGAAGATCCGTGGGCAGAGGCTTGAGCTCGGCGAGGTTTCTCGGTGCGCCATTGCTGGAGCAGATGAGAGCATCCAAGCGACGACATTGATCTGTCAGCATGAAAGCCTCGCAAAACCGCTCCTGATTACGCTGATTGCAACGAAGACAAGCAGCACCGGTGACCAAAGGCGTGACACGTTGCCACAATTCCTCGCTCCTTCCACCGAAACCGGCAGATTGGCCCAACACGTTCTTCAGTACTGCAAGCAACACCTGCCAAGCTACATGGTGCCGGACTTGGTAGTCGGTGTATCGCATCTGACACAGCTGGCAGCTTCTGGAAAGACAGATGTGCGCCGACTCAAAGCCTGGCTTGCGGCTGCCGACCCTACCCAGCTGTTCAGTTTCGAAGGCCGTGGCCATGCAAACGCTCAAAGCGGCTCGGAAAGCAATGTGAACCGCCCTCTGTCAAGCTTAGAGAGGGAGATTGCGTCTGCTATTCGCCGAATGCTTCCAAAGTGCCCAGCCGAGATCCGTCCGGACACTTCGATCTTTGATCTCGGTATTGACAGTCTTAGTGTCATTCGGCTAGCTGGCCAACTGCGCAAGGAAGGGTTGGCCATCTCGATTGGCCGACTTCGCATGCACCCTCGAGTCCAGGATATCGCTGCGGAGCTTTCTGACTCCAAAGCACTTGAAGTTGACCTTTCGGTCGGGGTAAAGGCACTTGAGTCCTTCCAGGCTCGTCATCAAGATCAAGTCCAAGCAAGTCGTGTGGAGAAAGTGACAAAGGTGCTTCCGTGCCTGCCCTCGCAAGAAGGTATGGTGGCCATATCTCTCAGCAGCAAGGACGAGCCTGTCTATGTTGCACGCATCGCGGTGCGCTTCAATGATATTCAGCCTGAAGCAACTGCGTTTGCAGCAGTCTCGCTTCGACGCGCATGGAGGCAACTCTCTGAACGACACAGCATCTTGCGAACATGCTTCGATCATGTGGACGACGTTACCATCGCCCAAATTGTTCTGGACGCTGTCGATATTCAGCGCCACATTGTGACAACTAAAACACAGAACAGCACTGCTGCCATCGCTCGTGCAATTCTGCAAGATATCACTGTAATTCCGCCCTGGCGCATCGAATTGGACGACGAAGCGGGTTCCGAACCGACATTCGTGTTGCACATGCATCACGCACTGTATGACGGACACTCCCTTCCCCTGCTACTGAACGATCTAGCGCGGGTTATACAAAGCATTGACGACGATGGTCCAGAGAGTCATGATCAGCAGCCAGGAGTACAAGAGATGCTCGAGTCCATTCTTTCCGTCTCGGAACAGAGAGCCGAAAGGTTCTGGCGCAACACTTTTGCCGACTTTCCCGTGAACGATCCAAGCGTATGGACCAGCATAGCTTCCGTACAAGGACGAGCCCCGCTACGCTGCAAGGCGACAGTACAGCTCGCCCCTCTGGAAGCAGCTGCAAAGACGCTGCAAGTGACGCTTTCGTCCCTGGTTGCCTCTGCTCTGGGTATTGCTTTGTGCCGCTCGCTGGAAACTACTGCATTCACAGTCGGCTTCGTCCTATGGGGCCGATCACTGGATCACGTGTCTGCAGAGAGCATCGTTGCACCCTGCCTCACCACAGTGCCCATGCCATTCGCTCTCTGTGCTGATCGAGGGTCACGACACGTTGGCGAATTGATTCGCGCCTGTCACGATTGGAACAGCTCTTGTCTTGCTTTCCAGCACACCTCAATGCGACAGATACGTAGATGGATCGGGTCAGAATGCCGCGGATCTCTTGTGGATCTTCTGTACAGCTTCGTGCAAGCTGGAGCTTCCAACAGCAGCGAGCTCGCCAGAACTTGGCATTTGGATAGCGTAGAGGCAGAGACGGACGCACCAGCAGCCGTCGAAGTCACCGCTGATCGAGATCGTGACGAGCTTCGCATCTCGGCCATGGCTAGGCATCTTCTGCCACACGATGGTCTCGAAGGGATGACAGAGAACTTGCAAATCCTGCTCAACAAGATTGCCAACGGTACGGGTACAAACATGGATCTGAAAGCAGCCGGCATTCCGACGAGCTCTGTCGCATCGAAACTCGCACGAGAGCTACCTTCGCACTCGGCAGTATCGCGCCCCTTGACCGCAGCAGAAGAGCAGATTCGGGATCTCGCTGTGACAATGTGCGGTGTTCCTAATACCGAAATGCTTCAGCTAGACACTCCGTTCCTGCGCATCGGGCTTGACTCGATCGTAGCGCTTCGTTTCTCTGCAAGACTTAGGAGAGAGCACGGCCTACAGCTGAGTGCACACGATGTACTTGCCGCCGGGACGATCGCAGGGTTGTCTAAATTGCTTGACCAACGGCAGGCAGAAGGGCGCAGTGATGCTACTGTCTCATCTTCACTGGATTCTACTGCAGCGCGATACAAGGCTACACCGTTGCAAGCAGGCATGTTGAATGGCACGCTTGCCTCTGCTTCCCACGATCTTTACGTTCATCATCATGCCGTGCTGTTCAAGCAGCCCCTGGATCACGACAGACTTCAGCGGGCATTGCAGCACGTGGTCGCATCGCACGACATTCTTCGCACGAGCTTCCATCTTGAAGGCGAACCTAGCGAGACCAAGAACGCGGTCAATTCGCTGTCGTGGTATGCCCAGGTGACACCATTCGAGTCGCTTCGAAGCGCTACAGAGATCCGAGTCGTGAGGAGCGACAAAACAGCGTCTGCAGCTTTGAAGGAGTACGGCACAGACTTCATTTTCGATGGTCCAGAGAAATTCAACGTAAGCCCGTGGTGTGCCGCGATTTTGCACTGCACATCCAGTCAAGATGTTCTCGTCATCTCTATGCATCATAGCTTGTACGATGGCGTGTCACTACCCAGCATGTTTGCAGATCTTCGAGCTTCGTATCACGATCTGACACACGAGCTGGTGCAGCGTCCGCCGTTCTCCAAAGCTGCCGACCTGATTGCATCTAGCGCCCACGAGTCGGAGCAGTATTGGCTGAAGACATTGATCGAATTCAAGCAGCCAAGCCTCCTCGTCAAGAAATCCAGCCGATCATCAACGACTCCCTCGCTATATCGGCTTGACGAAAGGCGACTGTCCGTCTCACTTGCAACACTGAAACGCCTCAGTGCAGAGCTTGGAGCGACACCTCAGGCGATTGCCATGCTTAGCTGGTCAAAGGTGCTGGCTGTGGCTGCAGGACAGCGTGACGTGTGCTTCGGCCAGGTCGTATCCGGACGCTATTTGAACCTTCCCGGGATCGAAGATGTCAGTGGACCGTTGATCAACACAGTGCCGATCCGGATCAATCTCATAGACGACCTAGCTTCAAATGCTGTTACAGCACGTGACTTGCAAGAGCGTATCGTGGCCGCCCAGCCATTCCAGCATGCGTCGCTTGGACGAATCCAGAATGCATGGAGGCGGGAACATGGAGCTCACAGCACTTTCTTCGACACCTTGTTCGTGTTCCACAACATCGAAGGCAAGTCCAGTAGTGCAAGCAGCTCGAAGTCTGAGCTATGGACAGCGTTGGATCCATCGGAGGGGCCGATTCAAACTGAATCCAGCACTTCGACGGTCGTGACCACGGCAGCATCAGAGTATCCGGTGAACATTTCTGTGATTCAAGACGATGACGGAGTGCAGATTAAAGCTGGAGCTAGCGACGCCGTGGGCGGTATCGACTGGCTGCCAAAGACACTGCAGCTCTTTGAACAGGTATTCTTGGACCTTCTCGAACGACCGCATCGATCAGTTGGCGCATTTCCGGAGCGGTTAGCTGCGCTTCCACTTACAGTTGGCCGCGATGGAACCGACAAAGATACGAGCGCATCGGTTGGAGTGGACGCTGGTCGTCGAAGCCTCAGTACCGCGGAACAAGACATTGTTCTTCGGCACATGGCGAAACGTTTGAATGTTGACGCAGCTATCATCAATTCGTGCCCTAACCTGTTTCTATTGGGTATCGATTCGTTGCTTGCCATTTGCATCTCAGCTGATGCTCGAAGCGAACAGGTACCCTTGACGCCATTCGATGTGCTGTCGGCCGGCACGTTTGCAAGACTGACAGTGGCTACCGAGACACGCAGTGAAGCTCCTCGGATCGGTGTAGACGATTCAACCGACACGGAGAGAGAGATGCTGGTGGGCAAGGAAGCCGAGCAAGAGGCAATCGAACTGCTCAAAGTTCCGTCTTGCGAAGTCGAGACGGTCTTGCCACTGTTGACAGGCCAGCAGCAGCACATTGCACAATGGTTGCAGCGTGGCAGAAGATTCCTAGAGCCTACGTTCGTCTATGCTTGCCCGTCCAAGCTTGACGTTTCCAAGCTCAAATCTGCGTGGAACGAGCTGCGTCGACGCAACGCGGCGCTTCGGACGGCGTTCGTACGCCTGAAGGACAGAAGGACGTTGGTGCAGGTGGTGTTGGCCGAAAACAGTTTGGTCTGGCGGGACCATGAACGTGGTCGACTTGGCGTGGTAGATGGTAGCAACAACCTTGATGCTGCTGCATTCGAGGCGGTTCAAAGGCTCAACGCATCACCGACCGATCTGTTCAGGCCATCAGCACGTTTGACACTTGTGCAGGGCAAGCAGAGTGACCTTGTTCTGGTAACGATCCATCATACGAGCTACGATGCATGGAGCATGCGCCTGATGGCGGATGAGCTCATGCAGTTGTACCATAACATCGATCAAGGCAAGCTCGAGTCGATGCGTGCGCCAGTGAGCTTTGCTGATTTCATCGATCAGACGCACCGCGAAGCTTTGCGCAACCGAGACGCGACTGCAAGCTTCTGGGAGACAAGACTGCGCGGTGCCTCGGCGACATTGGTGTGCAGAGGGGCAACGCAGTCGTTGGAACAGACGATGCATGTCCGCAAACCGGCTCTGCAAGACGTGGACACGTTGGAGGCTGCATGCCGTGCGCGTGGTTTCGGTCTGCAGGTGGTTGTCATCCTGGCCTATGCGCGTCTGCTCTCGTCCGAGGTCAGTGACACAAAGATCACGTCGCCAACATTCGGCTTCTACACGGCAGGACGAGCATCTGCCATTGACGGGGTCGGCAACATGATTGGACCAACGACGGCGATGCAGCCAATGACGGTAGCCACGGCAGGCGGTGATCAGGAGGATTTGTTTGAAAGGTTGAGGGCGATTCAGACCGACCTCGTTTCTAGAGCTGAGCATCAACAAGACTACGTCGACCTACCTGTGGCCTTTGATGCACACCTCAACCTCCTCTGGCATAAGCCAATCACCACATCCATGCGCCCGCCGACGGATGACAGTAATGCCTCAGCCCCGTCCTTGTTGAAGCCATACAGGCTACCTTACGATAGTGGCTACTTCACCCGTCATCCACTCATGCCAGGCAACACCAGCGTCGACGGCGACATCCATGAAGCCGGCGCTCAACTGTACATGGACGTTGGGTTGGATGCTTCGACCAAAAGCCTTTCACTAGGGGCGCGATGTGATCGCTCAGCGATGGACGCGCAGCAGCTCGAAGCATTTTGCGATCGATTTGTGGGCGAGCTGGAGAAGATTCGTGCGGCTCTGTAACGGCAAATACCATCAGGAGTCAGCTCTCATTGAGGGGCGACTTTCACGATGTCCTGCCTACCGTAGCTGTCATTTGGCGTGGACTGTCCGGGTTTGGCAAACGAGGCGGTGGCGGCGTGTGTCACACATGATAGCGTGCCAAACACGAATATTCACGATTCACGATTAATTGTCAAGAATGCGGCCACAAGCAGTTGTAAATAATTTCCAATCGTGACTATATTTTGGTTTTCCTTGGGATTCTGATTGTTGAATCGGGAATCGGGGATAGATTAGTTGAAAGAGGGCACGATCGAATCGTAAATCGTGAATAAAACCGTGAAATCACGATAGAATAATCGTGAATCACTATATATAATCACGAATCACGAATCACGAATCACGAATCACGAATCACGAATCGTGAATTTTACCTGCCGCTGCAACTCAAATGGGCTCAACAATCGTGAATAAAGTTGACAAGGCAAGAGGCCAGCTGGATCGTATGGGACGCTGCTGGCGGCAATCACGAATCGTGAATGTAAGCAGACATGGAAGTGACTAGAGCCGGTGGCGTTACACTGGCCGACGTTGAAGAAGCTAGCGACCGTATCGAGCGCTCAGTAGTCACGCCGATGTGAGCGTACATTCGCAGAGGTAGCGGTGGTACTAAGTATGCATGCAAGATTTGTCGATGCTGTCCTGCTGCAGGTCAGGCTGGAACATAACTTACTGAAAGTCGTGGCGGTGTGAGTGCGTGGGTGCTGGGACCAAATGGCCATGATAGGCAGTCGGTGCTGGTTGAAGCACCGGAGGGGGCCACAGTGCTACGGCAAGCTCAAGCACCCAAACACTCGCGTTTGATTGGCGACGATGTTGTCGGGCCCAACTGCAAGTTGTTGCTCTCCTTTACGGAGGCCGCTCGATCAACTCTGACAAGGCTTTTTACTGACGGTGACCTGCTGCGCTGCGTTGCTTGCTTCGACCGTCGGGTTTTCTGCACGTCTCAGTGCAGAGGTTCCGTCTCTTCCTGGTCCCACCCTTTACTGACCCACTTCGGCAGCTTTCATCCATGCTCTGCCGAGGACCTTCGGAGATAGCTACCACTCGTCTGTGCTTGGGTCACTCCAGATGAGGCTTCTTCTGTTCTTCGAACTTCGTTGCTAAACCTTACCTGTTATGATGCGCGTCTTCCCACTGTCAGCCATCTGTTAAAAGGCTGGCAACGCTCTTGGCCTTTGCATCTTCATCTTCATTCTATCATGTTTAAGCCAGCATGCTGCAAGCGCCGATTCTGATTGCTGCGTCCAGTAGTGGCCACGAGCAAGACTCCATACACGATAAGTCCACATCGAAAGTAGAGACAACAGTGGTCACCCCCGTTTTAGAGGAGAAACGCGACCCGCCACAAGATGCGCTGCCAGAGCATACCGACGGAGGGCTGATCGCCTGGCTGCAAGTAGTCGCTTCGTTCATGCTCTTCTTCAACTCGTGGGGGTTGGTCAATACATACGGCGCATACCAAACCTTCTATGAGGCGGGCCCTCTGGCACATTACAGCTCGTCCAGCATCTCGTGGATAGGTTCGGTTCAGGCATTTCTACTTTTGCTCGTCGGTCCGCTCAGTGGCCCTCTCTTCGATCGCGGCTTTGTGCGAGCTCTCAACGCTGCTGGTACGGTCCTCATCGTACTTGGGTTGATGATGACGAGCATCAGTTCTCGGTACTACCAAATTCTTCTGTCACAAGGCGTTTGTACCGGTCTAGGGATGGGCACCATCTTCGTTCAAAGTGTGGCTATCCTGCCAGCCTACTTTATCAAACAGCGTGCGTTCGCTGCAGGCATCTCGGTATGCGGAAGCAGTCTTGGAGGCATCATATATCCCATCGTCTTTCAACGCCTTGAGCCCCGTATTGGATTCGGTTGGGCGACTCGCGTGCTTGCTTTCATTGCATTAGCAACGCAAGCTGTTGCTGTGGCACTCATGCGTCAACGCAGTGCCACCAGCAAATCGCAAGTCTTAATAGATAAGACCACCTTCACACAACCAAGCATGCTCGCTTTTTCTACCGCGGCGCTATTGGCATTTATGGGTCTTTACATCCCTTTCTACTACATTGGTATCTACAGTCAGAGAAAGGTTGACAACGTGCCAAGTACGTTGCTAGCCTATCTTGTGCCAATTCTGAGTGCCGGTAGCGTCTTTGGACGAATTGTCCCCAACATTCTTGCAGACAGGTTCGGCTATCTCAACATGTTTATCGTCACCTCTATTGCAGCTGCCACCACAGGCTATGCATGGCTTAGCGTCGACAGCACCTCCAAGCTCGTATTTTTCTGTTTCTTCTACGGTGCCTTTTCAGGCAGCTATGTATCACTTCAGGGACCAACTGTGGCCATGCTGACGGCTGACAAGTCACGACTCGGTGCACGGATGGGCACATTTAGTCTCTTTACTGCTATCGGTATTCTGGTCGGCAATCCAGTCGCCGGTGCCATGATCGATGTCAACGAGGGTATATTCTGGCCAGCACAGGTCTTTTGTGCCACCTTGATCGTCGGCGCAGCCATTTGCCTCATTCTAACTCGACATCTATGTACTTGCACGGCTTCGTCCAAGATTTTCGTTAAGACATAAGGCGTTGTCTTGGTAAACGACATGGAGACGAAAGGAGCGCCTCGTTCACGATTCGTAATTACTACGTCTCAAAGTCTGGCAAAGTCCCTGTGACGCCTGAGTCTTTTTGGGTACTGCACGGTAACGTCGCAGGACTGTTCAGTGAATACACAAGGCCAATCGCCGATGCGGTTTCCGATCGCGACTCCAAAACACGATGTACGCCAAATGCACAGTTTCCAGCTGGGCTGATACCAGATCATTCGTGATTCACGATTTGTTGAACCTGAGTCGCGAAGTACGAGAAAGAAGCACAAAGGGACCATTTTAAACAGCGCGTGAGGTGTGACGAATACAACTCGTGACTTGAAGCTTAACCGCTCACGACTGTACCCAAAGGAAGTCTAGACAACCAACCGGACTTGAGATGTAATCTTCAACTAACCCTCACTTATTACATAAGTGCATGTATCTCGTCTGGTCGCTATGTGCCTGTATTCAAGCTTGTGGATGGAATCACGAATCTCATACGGAACAAAGCCATCAGCGCACGCTGGTCGTGAATAATCGTAACAATCGTGAATCCAAATTCAGACTCGTCATTGCTGGAAGCTAGACCAATACACCAAACGGGTGCCCTAGATGCTGATTCGGATATGGTTTTCTACGTTCACTTCTGGTCTTCTCGTCTTTTCACACTGCTTTGCTTGCTTTGGTCTGAACCGTGCATCGCGATCATCAACGTACAATTAACGCTTACGGGTGCGGTTCGAACAGGATACAGGGAAAGTTCGGTACTTTATCCAAAAGACGTGCACCAACCTATCTACTGGTAGAGAGGGTATCGACCGAATCCGCGAGGATGGGTGGCGTCCTTGTGCGTCATGAAGCCGGTGAACCAGCACCCTTTGCCTGCCTCTCCCATCAACGCCCAGCGATATCGCTTTGTGCCAGAGATCGCCAAATCGGCATTGATGGCATCCGGCTTCAACACCTCCTGCGAGACGTCGGCTTGAGCCTCTTGGGGAAGCGCACCCCCAAAGTCGGTGGCACCAAATTTTACAGGTCTCCAGTCGGTCATGCCAGACCAGTAGTGATTAGGTTTGGCAAAGAGGTACATAGGCGCAGGCTTTTTGCGATTCTTCCACAATGTGTTGTTGAGCAACATGGTGATTGCATACTGCATATTGTCTGGGTCAGTGTAGTCCGCGAGCGACTCTCGAATGTGCAACGCCAGCACTCCGAGCGGCATGGACACGAACTCTGCCGACGAGAGTGGCTTCACGGGGAAGGCGACAGCTCCACCCCAGAAAGGATGGGCAGGGTCCATCTCGGGGCGATATCCGGTTGCAGGCCTTCCCTTGGTGTTGCAGATGGCCAGCACGGAGCTGAGTCGCTTCTGGTTCTTGCGCGCGGCTTGGGTGTTTTGAATGAGCCAAGCGAACAGCACATTGAGGCGGCTCAGCTTGACAGTCGCCACCTTTTTGATGTCTCCTGCCTCTTTCTCTGAGACCAAGGAAGAGGACTCGAGGTGGGCATCGACCTGGCTTTGAGCCTCTTGCACGAGCTGCTGTACGCGCTCCTCGGGCAAGTAGACGTAGTACTGTCCTATTTTCTTCTCTGGACGCGCTACGTGGAGCTCCCACAATACTCTGGCTGCAAAGTTGACCTTGTCCAAGAAGCCAAACTTGTACCATCCTTTCGGATCTGGCAGCGGCGAGCCATCGACGTTCTTTGAAAGTGGACCTTCCGGAGCCAGATAATCGATGAAAGGGTCCTTGCCCAGGTCTTGCAGCGCTTCCGGCATATGGCCCTTGAGAATACCGGACCAAGCCTTCCAGATGCGGTGAAGACCAAAGCCATCTCCAATGATGTGACTGAGCGAAATACTTACGATGGTCGCATCGCTGAACAGAGTTGCCTGAGCTGTTACAAAAGATTGATCCTCTTCAAGGAGCTGGTCAAAAGTGCGCGTGGCGTTGATGCATGTCAGCTCACGGCTGAGTTTGGGGTTGGGACCCGTACCAAGGCAAATGTCGGAAAGCTGTCCCGAGGTGATCCTCTTGCTGAAATTACTGTAGGTCTGGATGGAGCGATCCGAGACATCACGAGTGACGATCATCTTGCGCAGAGGTTCAGAGGATGAGCGACTCGTAGCTTCGAGCTGGGCGAGCTTGGCGGGATCAGGAACGTGGTACGCAATTCCACTGGTGGCGGTGTTACTGACTCGGACTCGCGCAGCTACGAGCGGCCAAACACGGACAAGCTGATACCAGCTTTCTTCGAGCTTGGACAGGGATAACTGCTTGGAAAAGACGAGACCGACACTGGCAATGATCTCGGTGTTGCCAGTGGTGCTGTCCAGCACAGCAACCGGCACCGCGGTGTAACCCTCGGGAACTGACATGTTGATGATGCCGTCTTTCAAGTTGATGTAGATGGAGTAGGTTGATGGGAACACCAAAGTCTATCGTTGTTCAGCCTCCTCTTGTACTCGCCACGCTCCCAAAATCCCTGTGCGCCTGACAACACATGTGCGCCACATCACTTGCCGACTGTTGCAACGTCTAGCCGCCTGGCTTGACTAGCTGCTGGCTGCGGTGGGATGTATCTCGCCAAGCAATGATTCCGAAGGAATCAAGCGCTGTTAAGAGCTTGCAGGAACAAGATTCACGCCTATCGATTTGCAGACAGGGTCCTGTCGAGCTACTCACACTCACACTCACACTCACACTCACACTCACACTCACACTCACACTCACACTCACACTCACACCCTAGTTATTTTCTATCTCGCTTCAACTTGGCGCAACGATGTGCGACCTGGGCAAGGAGCCGAGGTTGCCACCCGCTAAGTCAGACAGGTTTCACAGCGCACAAATTACAGAATATTCGTGGTCGACTTGAGATAAGAAGCCGCAATTATTAATTATTCTGGTATTTCCACCGAAACCAGATTTACGATTCGTGATTCGTGATTGCAACCAAACGTTCATAGTGAGTTGATTGCGCTTCTTGCGCTTATAGTCTAGCCGATACGCTTCACGATGCGATTCACGATTGGTCGAGCGAGTCACGAGTCGTGAGTTGATCGCCTTGTTTTTAAATATTTACGATTATACCTTTCTTGAGCGGCAGTCACAATTCACGAATCACGATTTCTCCTCTTTCATCTTTTGTGCCTACAATTCTAAAAAAAATCGTACCCAAACAAAGCAGACGTTGAGGCCAAAAGTCTCGATGGTTTTCCGAGCAAGGAGCCGCATTATGCACGTGCTCTAGTGACAGAGAGCGCCCGTCTCGTCAATAGCCGCTGTCACGAGCTTTTTGCACAAGATTCGAGAGGGCGAGTTCAAGACAGCACGCCTTACCCGAACTCACCTTTTTGGTGTTGTTTGGTTTAGCTTCAACTGCCTGTAATAATCACAAGCGCCGATTCAGACGAATAGAAAAGCAAGTCAAATGCAAGAATGGGAACAACCAATGACCACAATAATCTACGAATTCAGTCCATTAAATGACGAGGCAAACAAAAATTGAGTGAACGAGAACGTGCAAAGCCAAGCTTGACAAATGCAATCCGTGACCAAGGAAGCAACGAGAAAGAATACTTGTAAAAGGCTAGGCCGCAACCGATCGGCCAAATTTGCCATAGATCGGCATGAGACTTCGAGAAAGACCCGAGTTGAGTCGATCGTGACCGTGTGAGTGCATCGTCAGCACGGCAGCGTAGACAAGAGCACCTGAGACGGTGATGGCGTGTGAGCTAGGTGGCCTGTATAGCATCTTCTTTGCTGGCTTGATTGGCACTGGCGTCGAAGCGGAGGCGGTCAATATGGCCGAATCCGTCTTGTTGATGGGAGCGGCAATACCTGGCAACACGGACTGCACACCACGTCCGAGTACGAAGGCAAAAATCTGAAGTGCTACGGCTGACTGATCGAGCGAAAACGCTGCGCCACCAGCGACCAAGCCAGCAAGCAACGATTCTACCTTTGAATTGCTTGGGATTCCCACGATTCGTCCGTTGTTCTGCTTTCTAACCGAAGCCAGAGTCAGTACCAACGCCGTGTAGATGAAGGCCACAAGGCCGTTGTGGAAGGCGTGCTGTAGACATGCAGTCGCAATACCTCTTGCCGCCTTCTTGAGCTTTTGAACGCTGTTGATGTTGCCATAGATGATGACCATCACCAAAGAGTGCGAGAGACGCAGCCGGACCGCCGTGTTGATAGCTGTCTTTGTTGCCTGTTGAACGTAAAATGAAAAGGCGCAAAGAATGAGCATACTGAGTTGAAGAAACTACAAACGTCGGAACAGAAAGAGGCTAACTCACAACGAGGGTGTGGGAAACAACGGGGTTGCCAACAGCGCGTTTGTACTGTAGAGAAACATTATTGAACACAGGTGGAAGGTAGATGTCCGGAAGAAGGATGCTTGTACACTTGGTGAGCTTCATGGTATGGTAGAACCCTGCGCGGAAGTGACAGGAGCGAAACGAG
>NC_026479.1:1861768-1879391 GCF_000328475.2 Mycosarcoma maydis
TATATACCGACAGGTGTGAAGGATAGCCTAAGGTAACAAGAAGCTGTGTTCAACGTGCAATACGTAAGATTGACTGTGAACGTGAACGTGGACCACACAGACCGTCGGCCACATCACGGACAAATCGCATAGTTATCAAAAGCTCGGCAGGAGAATAAACGTGAATATTATGCGAGTTTATTTTCCGGGTGAGACGTGGTGTGTGAAACTTGACTCGTGACGACTCGTGATTGTTGAGATAACAGATAACGCTGAGCTAGTCTTGGCCATTAGAACAGAGTATAGCGAGGGAGACGTTAAGCGGAAGCAGATATTTCCCTCTTGGTCTTTCGCCAATCTCGCTCTGACTGAATGTCGACCGCTGAGAGTCAAGAAATAAGAAGAAGAATCTTGCAAGATAGATTCGATCTTTGTACCATAGCAGAGTTGTTCGAGGAAAGTGAGCTCTTGCACCGAAACAAGATGGGTTCTGTGATTGGGGTCACAGCTTGGATAGAAGGATCGGAGTCTCTTGCTGCTTCAACGTCGTCGGTACGATCCTGGAAAGGACCTCTTGAACAAATTGAGCAAAATCTGCATCGTTTTGCGACTGGCAAGCACTTTGTTGGGTTTTCAGGTCGAACGATGGTCTGCATGGTTGGAGAAGGTCTTCCACAAATTTCTCCGTCATCTTTTCTTCCACTCTTTTCTGCAGCCGTGACCAATAGAGTGGCTTGTCATGATGCCCGCCGCTTGTCAGCTGGACGTGTGACGAGTTGAAAGGTGGGAGTCGATTCAGCATGGTTCCGGTTGGTGTTGTTGAAGGGCAAGAACGAAGATGTTTAGAGGAGAAATGAAACGATTCGAGCAACCTTTACAGCATTGTCAGATACCGTCTTGATCTTATTGTTGACAGCATGTCTCTTCTCGACTCCAGCTGAGCGAACGGCTAGCGCAGTGCTTTCTACGGACGAAGGTCTTGGATAAAGACGACGAGGGCTGCGTTTTGGAATGTGAATCCGCAAGCCGTGAATCCTATCTCGGTTCATACTGTGTTCGACCAAGGGCCGGCTACTTGCTTTAAGCGTTCCTCATCAGGCTTGGGTCGGTGTATCGAATCAAAAAAATAAAAAAACTGCTTAAGGGCGTTTTCTCGCCGAGCGATCCCTTTTACTGTATTTCCGTTCTACACTCACACTCACGACTACTGTATCTTAGTTGTTGTGTAAAGTACCATGGTGACTGTTGCCCCAGCCAGCGTGGAAATTACGAAGCCGTGAACTTGGAAGACGAAATTCCTGTGATTCAAGATTAGCGCCAGTTTCAGTCACGAGGCGTGAGTCTACGACAAACTCGCCATTGGTGATTCGTGATTCGTGATTCGTGATTCGTGATTCGTGAATCACGATTAGAAAATTCAAGGCCCTTTGTCCTCACTTATGCTGGTCCTGTACAATTACGAGCAAGGCAAGACAATGGCAGAGCTTTCCCACACTTTCGGTCGCTAGCACATGCACGAGCACATGCACGATTGGTTGCTGAATTGTCTGTTTGTAGCGAGGTTGCTCTACTTATCGTCTCAGACCTTGAACAGCGTTAGCATCGTTCTGGCTACCTGAGATACCGTGAAGAAAGCATGTGCTCGTACGTTGCATGACCTCTGGGTGCGGTAACCACCGGTCAACGCATACTAACCGGAAGCGATCGACCTTCATGCACCTCTGATCACACACGCTCGCTTGCGCTCAACGCGGTACCGTGTATATTGCGCCACTTGTGACGAAATTCCGAAACCATGTTTGTTTGCGCGCAGCGCGGCTAAAATTTTGGCGTATTTGCTAATCTCTGCTAAGCTACGCCCTCGTTAAATTTCCGAAAGGATCAACAACAGTCACGAGTTTCTGGATATTAATCGCTCAATGTGACAGTCTGTGACTCGTGAGTTGGCCTGCCATCTCACAATTGAAATTTGGCAATCTTGAATCCTATCTTTGACGATTTAGTCATGGCAAAGCTCGACTTGCCTGAGCACGCAACGAGGCGCAAGATCTTGTCTTTAAAGATTTAAGCGAGAGAGCCTGTTTATCTCTGGTCAAATTTGATTCATTCTTTGCCACAACTCATCCGCATCTTGCCATCGCCAAACATAGTTCGCGCAGTTCAAACTAAAAGGCTACGTTGCCCTGTGATCGTTCGCCAGATCTGCATCTCTGTGCTAGGTGATTTCGGTTCGTGTGCAATCACATGTGAAAGTAGTGGCACTCAAGCAATCGAATCCTGGCTCGTCACAAAGGCTGAATCCGGAATCCAGGTGGAAGGGGGAGGCGTTATCTCTATCATAATGCCAGCGTTACCTTTCACCTTCGGATGAACATGGTCTGCTATCTCTCTCTCGAATAGGTTCCACCTGTGAAAAGTGCAACATAGGCAGCCTCTGGGCTCTTGCTCTGTTGTTTTCATCATCTTTGTTCCAGCAGCCAGTCTCTAGGAACGTTCATATCACTCAGAAATCTACTTTCTCCTTCACACATCAGACGTGCTTGCCACCGTTCTATAACCTCACGAGCTGAACCACTAAGCTATCATCGTGTTTCCCTTCCACCACCAACTTTCTCGAGTCTCATAGCCGATTGACGTCCTCCTCCACCGTTTCCTAACTGCATCGAGCTCGAGCTCGATCACCTTATCGCCTCACCGATTCTTGCATTCCCTCCTCTGGGATATCATAGCGGAAGCGCCAAATTTACAGTGATGCCGAATACCTTCGAGCAAGTCGAGCCTCAGCCCTTACACCAGTCCGATTGGGAAATAGTCTCATCGGTGGAGGCGAGAAGGCCTCTCGATGGCGCCGAGCTTCTCGTCAACTACGAAGAGTACCACAATGAAGGCGACGTGAGTATTCGCTCTTTGTTATGCTTGACTGTGTACACAGCGACTGACTTCTTTTTGTACTTTTTCAGTTCCAATTGACCTTGGCATTTCCTTTCGAAACCAGCATCGGCACTGATGTACTCGAGAAGAGGTTTCCTGCCGCGATCTGGCTAGCACGAACGACGTTGCCCGAGCTTGGCATAAGCACGGTGATCTCGCGACCCGGTTCCAGCCTCACTGCCCCAGCTGCCTATTTGGACAGCGAACATGACCTCAATCATGCTTCGTTCAAGGCAATCACGAGTCTTGCCGAGGCACTCGGATGGCTTTGTGAGACTGCGCACGTTGTCCGTGGAGCTCACTCTTTCCATCACATTTGCACAATGACATCCAACAGACGCATCGAGCCGCCAGGAAAGCACGTTCAGATCTATCTGGTCTTGGACCCGATCAACGGTCCTCCCGCTCTAGTCCTAAACGCTTCGCATGTTCTGAATGGGCACAGGCTGCTATTCCAAGCACAAAACATCCTGCAAAGCCTTTTGCATCCAGCTTTACATCAAGACCACCCATCAGGCCGCGGTGTCGACTCATATTCTTCAACTTTAAGTGGAGACGAGCTCGTCAAAGCAGTTTTCATGCCTGAAAATCTCCGAAATATTCTCCCTCGGCTGCCTCGAAGTCTCTCGCAGGCTTATAAATTGCGATTCAAGCCTGGCTCAAATGAATTCATTATTGGTGCCGACAAGCTGGCGGAACGTGTTAGAAACGAGGCTAGGCCCTCAATCGGAATTCCGGGCGTAAACCCCGACGTTCGAAAATCAAATCGGACAGCGTCCATTACCGCGAGTTCTGAAGCTTACAAAAACCCTAAAATGCATATGATTAACATTAGGCGTCGCTTTACTCAACAAGAGTCAGAGCGCCTACGGAAGCAGTGTAAGCGCAACAGTACCACAATCTCATCGTACATCTATGCCGCTATTGTCGAGGCGATTCATCATCATACTTCAACGAACAAGGCAGAGTCACCCAAAGGTGCACATCTCACCTTTCCGGCTCACGCAAGCCGATGGCTTCCCAAAGAGACTCGCAACGATGCGAAACCGGCGGTCAACATGGCCATCGCTCCAGCCTCGGTGTTTTTGAACCCAGAAGACATTCGACCTCGTCGAGAGATGGCGCAACACGGGCTGACCGAGTCTACTCAGGTCCAAGACATTTTTCGGCTCGCGAGGATCATTGGCATCAAGCAGAATGAGTATCTTGGCAGCCCACATTTGTTGGCATGCCTCGACACGCTTGGACAGAGTGCTGCCAAAGGTATTCTATCCACTGTTCATGCCGAGCCAAGCGAGTTGAGCTCCCGCTCCTGCTTTTCCACTCCAACACTCACGTCCCAAGGCGTGTTCGACCTTGCAGCCGAGTATCTGTCTCAAGCACCAAACAAAGAGTGGGCTTCTGCATCGATCTCTCGCCCGCTTCAAACGCTGAAGTTGGTCGATGTGGTGCAATACGGCCGGGCCACAAGCCCTTCAGTGTGCTTTTCTCTGTACAGCTTCAATGGTACGCTCACCGTGATGGTTCACTTTGACAATCGTCGCTTCGACCAAGAGCTTGTCACCGCCATCTTGGAACGCGTCTGCACGATCATCGTCCAGTGCTGTCACATTGCTTCACTTTAGATTCTCTGTTTGCACAAAAATTATACCACCTCATACAGCGTCAATGATAGCCAAACGGTACATGTAACATGACTTGAGAATAATTAGGGTGGAAAAACCCGTGATGATTCACGATTCTTGGCACTTTGTTGAAGGGAAGAGAAAATGGTGAAAAAGATCGCTTGATTTTCTGGACCTGAAACTACGTACAAAATGAGCATATCTATGTCTTTGTGAACTGCCGTTATTGCAAGTCGACTCAGTATAGCGAGACCTACAGCGAAGAGCATTCTCCCTTTGCAACACTCTGCAAAGCCTTCGGAAGGGTTGATCCTTGAGCGTATGCTACGTGGTAAGAGTCTTGCGATACGGGACGTCCATCCTTCACTTGCCGTCTCGTCTTCGCTCTGTGCGGGGCGTGGCTTGTGTGCCTTCCTGTGATAGGCTCTTGCAGAGTATGCGAGGGCCATCTCATTTCCGCTTTCGTTCGTTCCCGCAGAGCGCGCGGAAGTCCCGTTTGTTCCCTCCGAAACTAGGGTGAAACGACCTTGGTCGGCCATTGTATCTTCAACTACATGTCACGTGTCACACGTCACATGCAACGCTGTGCACTGATTCGACGTAACAATCAATTGAAATCGCCGTGCACCGTGCATGAATTACGAATCACGAATTACGAATCACGAATCTGACACATGAGAAAGAAGCGATAAAAATTTCCATCAAGAATCGTGAATCACGAATGTGAATGGGGAAATGTGACGAATCTGCTCGCCGATTATGAGAGGCTCCTGCCTTGTCGACGCGGAGCATCTACATTCAATTGAGTTACCTATCTACCAAAAAACCCTTGACCGTTTGCGCACACTAATTTGGGAGCCAGTGTCGTCTGAACGACTACCACCAACAATACGGAGAGCCCATGTTCGTATATCCACGTTGCATTGAGCCGATGCGCTCACCATGTGAAGCAATCTTCGACGAGGTTAACGTGGATACCTTTCTTGAGCAGACGGACAGTTTCGAATCTGACATCGTCGCACAAGCTGGCTGGCCCGCATAGAGCTACGGACAGATTCTTTTCGCGCTCTTGCAGCAATGCCTGCTGATCCAGATGCTCGAACAAGGCAGCAGAGAGAACCTGGGGACGACCAGTGAAGCGGCTCACCTGGATTGTATCGCCGTTGCTGCCTTCGGAAAAGATGTGATTTGAAAGTTTCTGGTCGTCGTCATTCTCCTGCTCAACGCGCGCCAACGTTGGAAGCTCGATTCTGTCGCTAGTGCCAGAGGGAGTCGAGGCCTGGTCAGCTTGGGCATCCTCAATCTCGGCCTTTTCCTTTATGGACCTGGTCGACGCTGAACGAGAATAAGCAGGCGAAACAGCCAATTCTTTCGATGCTGATGTGACATAGATATCCATACTGAAACGACAGCGTTTAACGGCCTGATCGTTCTGCATCTCAGAGACCAGTTCGCTGAAAGCTTGCTCGACCAAGGTAAGTGTGCTTTCGTGTCGGACAATCCAGATCAACTTGCAAGAGCTCAGCTCGAGGTGGACAGCAGCGCTGCAGCTCGACTTGACAGCTTCGACAAACAGAGGCCAGCAAAAGGTAATTGCAATACCTCCAGCAACCAGTACCAGATCGCTGGTAGCTTCGTGGAGCTCTGGTGCAACGCCGAATGGACCTTCGATCAGCACAGAGACGCTGGATTTCTTCGACGCCGTGCCCGCAAGCTCAATGTCCTTTTCGTTCCGCTGTGGACTGGCAGAATCGATGACACGATCTGCTAATTTTCGGGTGAGTCCTGCCTCAGTCTTGATAAGCAGATCAATAAAGCCTTGGGCTGCATCGTCCTGCTGCCGACCAACAGCAAATACGGTGAAAGGATGCTCGCCAACCCACTGCAGACGCGGGACCGTGATGCGGATATCATCGCCTGCCGCAATGCCTCGCATAAACGCTTGTGGCTGGCCTACCAAGCGCAGCTTGCTGACCGGAACTGAAATACGAAGCCGAGTGTATTCTGCGTTGGCACCGTAAGCGTAGATCTGTCCTGCAGCACATTTGATCATGCCGGAGCTGTGCTTGTTGCCTTTCGAGCTATCCGCATCTTTTGACAAGGAGAAGGACAGATAGAAACGGATGGTGAAGCGGGCAACCCGATCGAAGGCCCAGACTGCTGCAGCGATTTCTGCCATCAGCTTGTATATTTCGAACTGCAATCACGCAGAATGTCAAAGGAAAACACAGATGGGAAAGATTATGTTATGTTCAGTCTTTGACTGGCACCTTGTGGTATGCAGGGCGCAGTGCAAACCGCAGCGAATGACGTCGCACTGCGATTCCACTTGATGCTTGCGATAGTGGGCTTGGAATGGGCAGCTAGACTTACCTGTGGCGCTTCAATCAAGGCGATATGCAAATACGTGCCGAGGATGGCGAAGAAGGCCATAGTAATGTGAAGCATGACAAAGACCTGTACAAACATATTAAAAGAAAACGAGACGGTGTTAGTCGGATTAGTTCCTGCTGCATTACATCATGTAGTTCATCGTGATGCCAACATGTACAAGGATACGTTTGGACAGCATCGCTTCGCAGTTGAGCAGGAAGCAAAGAACATACCTCGTAAAAGCGTCGACGAAGCGCGCGAAGAGACAGGAAAACGAGGCCGAAGGACATGCTAAGGCCAACAACACCCCAGCGAATGTAAGTATCTTTCAGCATTGCCGCTACACCGCCCTCGACTTGCATGTAGATTGCGGTATAGGCGAGTGTGTGGATGAAGATGTGAATCCAGAACCACCTTGAGATCCATCGGTGATACAGCATGAGCCGGTCCATTCCGAGCCCAGAGACGATGGCAAGGGGTGTGCGCTTGCTGGCCATGAGGATCAGCAAAGGAAGCTGTGCTGTTCCTAGCACTCCAGTTCGATCGGCGAGATGGCGACAAATCTGGTCACGCTTGCTGGTGGGGCCTGGGTAAAAGACGTTTCGGTCACCAATCAGTAGATCGTAGAAGGCGACGAGAGGAAGAAAGTTGATGAGGCAGAGGAAAAAAATCACCACAGCTTCACCGCGAAGCGGCAGTTGAAGCGACAACCACTGCATCCAAGGGAAAGCAACGACAGATGCATGCTTGCGTTGCACCAGGGGATGCTCCCAGACGTGTGCACGTACGATCCGCATCTTGCGCTTCAGCTTCAAGTGAAGTGAAGGGCAGCTCGAGCTTAACATGCTGTTGATTCCAGCAGCGGCGATGAGGCAAGTGAAAAGACCATACATAACAAAGCTAGTAGACCAATGAAGAGCAAGATCAGGTGAAGATCGGGGGTGTCAGACTTGTCAGGACGTTTCTTGTAACAGCCAAATGAGATGCAGATTTGTTCTGCCTTTTGACAGGCGTCTTGTCGGTGCAGTCACTTACGTGGTGTAGCAGGGCACCTTGTAGGAATTGTGATTGAAGGTTTCATAGGTGATCGCGGCATCAGCCTGCTGCTCGACTGGGAAGGTTCGGATGTATTCCCACGCATCCTCATCCAGCTTCCAGGGATTGGTGATCATAGTGTCGAACTGTACGTCTGGAGCGTCTCCCCAGAAGAAGGGTGCGGTGAAGACGTGACTTGCGTGTTACCAAAGCAATCTAAGCTGGGGCAGGCTTCAGAAGGCGTGCCCTGTTTCTGCAAGGAGGAAGTATAGCAAAAGGAAGGAAGGCAGTAACAAAGAGGGGACAGAAGTGCAGTGGGTATGTGGATTGCTGGCCGCAGTCTCAGGCTTTATAAGTCACTGATGTTCGGTAACTGAAACGTTCCTGATCTAGCATATCGTCTATCTTTTTTACCGCAGTTGCTAAAGCAGAAGTAGGATCCTTCACAAGGTACGGACCGACAGTCTTCGTCTAACCGAGTTCAGGCGTTCCCTCTCTCACATTTTTGTGATCGTTTGAGGTCTAGCAGAAAGTTCTCGCTCGGGTGCAGAGAAAAATTCTTGTATCCAGCACGAAGATGTGCAGTACTGTAAGCCACAGGGGAAAACATTCTGAGTCCCATGTGGCAAGTGCAAGACGGAAGAAGAAGCGCCAAGTGCAGTGATGCGATTTGTGAAAAGCTACGGGTGAAGCAGAAGAACCTCAGCTGCTGATTGGCTAGGGACTTGTGAAGCCTTGAGTCCCACGTGGCAGGAGAAGCTGCGCCATTGAGTGCAAGGCAGAAGAAGAAGCACGAAGTGCAGTGATTCGATTTGTGAAAAGCTACGGGTGAAGCAAGAAGAATTTCGGCTGCTGATTGGCTAATGACCCGTGTAACTCAACGGCAGGGCGAAGACATCTTTTGTGTGGCAGGTAGCCATGCCGAGAGTGGGGGAGTTGAAAGAACCGGGAAAATGGTGAGACGGCGGCGGGAGCCGCTTCACCTACGCCCGCCGCTCGGAACGGCGGCGGCGGGTGATTTGCTCGCTGTCTCTTTATGCCTGGCGTGAGAAACTTTATGCAATGACTTCACTTTATCAGATCCGAGCCACGACCACCAGTTTTCAACACGCATGATTCTTGTCACGCGTGCTGCCCTTCGTTAAGTCGCGAAGCAAGTCAACGCCAGACGCTTGGCAGGTCTTGCCGACAAGCGCAAGAGGCAAGCGATCCGACCGACGCAGAGTTACAGCGTGCATCTATGAGGGGAACAGAACGAGAGAGCATCTCACCTGGTCATGCGCCCTTCCAATCAATCATATAGTCGAAAGGAGACAGTACAAATGGATGCAGGATGCGGTCAGAGTGGGGGAAGGAACTGAGAGAAGATGTGAGCCCAATCACGAGTCGTTGAATGCGATTCATAACAGAAAGTTCTCAGCAAAAAGGAAAGCTGCGAATCGTGAATCTGTGAATGTCTTCTTGGACCTCCTCCCTCGTTCACAGGATTCGCTCACAACAGAACAGGCGGGCATCGCGGATCGGAGATCGAACCTTGGACAAAATTATTGGTCATTTTTGCTCATTTGTTCCATTCACGATTTGGCAGTTGTGGTGTTTATCAGATTTTGCCTTGAGATTTGATCCGGTCCAATCAGATAACAGATTCTTCCCATAACTCGGCTGCGCTGTCAAATAATGCCCTCTGCCACTGTACCACGCAGAACAAAAAGCAAGAAGCGCACAGCCGCCACGTAACGATCAAAACTGGTATCCCGATTCGCTCCGGGCTTGTGCCTTCCACTTGTGTCAGTGCATCCGGCTCGCCCTGCACTAGCAGGTTCCTGCGTGAAAGTCTGCAGTTGGTCGAGACTTCATGCGAGCCCGGTCCCGCTCCAAGAGAGGCATTGTCTACTCCGTCTCTCAAAACTTGCATCCTGTTCAGTGCTTCAGCATTCTCATTTGTAAAGTGATACATGTGCGTTGATGGTTTGCGAGGAAGGGAAAGGCTGAATCGTACTTTCAATATCTTTTGTACTCCGAATAGGTCCATGAGGCATATTGTTTGACTAACTTAACTTACGTTGACTCGAACGTTGCAGTTCACGTACACACAAATACACAAGAAACGTAGCGCCATGTCTCTTGCGCCAGTGGAAAAGATGGAGAATAAAAATCTTGTCCAACTCGGTATCTAGCTTCAAGTGACAAATCAGACTGCTTGAGTTGGCATCGATGATGCTAGTATATCTCTGCCGACACCAACCCAAAAACCAGACTGCGAGTATGCCTGCATCAGCTCGAGGGATGATCAAGGACCGTACAACTGAAGTAGGTAGAATGCAGGTCTCCGTGAAAGCTCAAAGACAAAGTCCAGGCATGAAAATGAAGTACTGAGGCCCATGTTTTCACTTGTGTCCCGGCTAAGCGTCACTTGCTGGTTGAATGCTAAATGCTTTGATTGCGGCTTAGGCCTGTGGCGAGACTTGAGAGCTCGATGAGGCACCCTGCCCGCCTAAAAAAGGGGGGCTGGATGAGCGCAAGGGCGAGCGACAAAAAAGGGAGGGAGTACAGGGCGGGGAAATTCGAGCGCTAGGCGATGGCCAGCCTAGCAACGACGAGAAAGATGATGGAGGAGAAGAAAATAACGTAGATTCATGAAATAAACACCAAGTTTTATGGAGAAAATTGGGAGGCGAGCTCTGCTCTCCCAGACGCTCTCGCCCTACCGCACGAGACGTCTGCATAACTACGAGCGTTCGTGTCTGAGGTTGTGCTGTCTTCCGTCAATTGGAGCTGCAATTGCGGGTATTGATATTGCTTTGCTTCTCACATGGCCTTAGGACAACCTGATACTTTTCAAGTTAGCCTATCTGCCCAGTCCGCCCGGTTCGAAAGTCACATGAGAAGATGATTGACCGCTTCAACTCGAAGACCGGCTCCCTTCTGACCGCTCCCAGCTTCGACCTATGTTCCAGTTCGAACCGAACGTACATGAAACGCCTTTCAACGATAAACAAAGTTAAAATGTTAGCAGAAATCGTGAATGATGCTGACCCTCAGCTAGTTTTGTTTTCTAGACACAGTTCTTGACACAGCAGACAGGGTCGCTTAGGTACATCATTACGCTCTCTAGTCTTGCTGCCGGCACCATACATTCCACAGCGTGTAATACAACGAACCATGTCGCTAAGCAATGCTATAGCCCGATCCTTCCAGTCACCGCGCATAGGAAGCCTCGGCCCTCACTTTACGCCTGGCACTAGCTGGAATCAAGACATAATGGGTCAAGTTGAAGACGCGCTCATAGCTGTCTACTCTCGTTAGGCGAACATATACATGCAGATTCAAGCCTGGCCGAAGGAATAGCAGACAGGACATGAACGATGTTCAAGCTGCTCACGACGTTCCGGAGACCATGGATTCTGAGCATGGTTCTTTCACCATTCTTTGGTCCAACAGCAGCTCTGAAGTCCGTAAGGGTGTTTGCAGCCAAATCAAGAACGATCCCACCGAAACACCAGCCCCCGGTACAATGGCGAAGTTCAACTCCGTCTCTTTCTCTAAGGCTGCAGCGCCCATGGTGTTCCGTGTTAGGAAGAACCTTTCACCCTCATCTATCTATGGCGTGGTCAGGGTACAAGATGCTCCGGAGCTACAAATTATGGCTGTGAGGCTTGTATCGAACATCATCAAGCATAGAGTGAAGAGAAGCTCGAGGAAAAGGTCATGACCATGAACAAGCTACTGATTCACAGCTTCGCGGCCGCTAAGCGTCGAGTTCAGTCAGGTCATCCGCTTTAACGCGAATCTCGGCTGGACTTGGCGTGCTCTGCCACTTGCTTGTCTTCAATACCACCATCGCATCTGCAGCCTCTTCCATCATGTTTTTCCTCGCAAGTCTCGCATAGTCGGCCGTTGCCATGCTTTAACGCCTCTCCTGGATATCCCCTTCAGCCTTGCCCAGCGGAAACGTCTCTGCGGCAGACTCAGGCCCGACTTGTTACTTTCGCCCCGACAGATTTATCAGTACTTCGGCTGGCCAGTGTCTCGGCCCTCTCCTCACCTCCTGCTTGTACGTATAGCTCGCCAGGCCCAATTACTCGCTCGCTCGCGATATTCTCGACGCTGACTGATACGCAGCACTCTTCGGCCCCAAACAGGGGCAGTTGCACGCCTCCCCTGGAGTCATCATCACCACCGATATGCCCACGACACCTTTCAATGTAATGGACGTCTGAAATCGGATCGCTTTCGAAATGACATTGATGAGTCAGCAAGAGAGAGGCGGATTTTCTCCGTCACCGCCCTCTATCTCGTCTGTTAGTTTCCTCGTGCCTTCTTATTCTGCAGTCTTCGAATGCGCCTTAGCCTGTGGTTAGCTTCTGTGCTTTCTTCTTTTCCTCAATCCAGTCGTTACATTACTCATATCGTGCCCTTGAGTGTACGGGTGTGACAGCAACCCTTGCTGAGAATGGGATCTCGCTAGGTTTAACTCTCATCCAAATCAAGAATTCCGATCACCCCATCTCAACTCCGCTCCTCTCCGCGACTACATGCCTTGCTGTTTGGAGCCTTCGGCAGCTCGCTGTGACATTTATCATCCCGCGCGGTTTGGTTCGCGTATTCGCCTGTTCTTACGCTTCTGACTTCCTCTATGGCTGTTCGAGCTAATTGGACCTCTGTCTACGGCGATATCGGGTTTGCTGAGTTCGAGATCAAGTCTGACATGACATCCCCGCAAAACCCATTCTGTCGTGTCTCGACTGCGCTGCCGGTACCGAGCGCAAACAAAGGTATTCATACCTGATTGTGTGAGGGCAGAATTTTGATTTGCGAACGGAACGATACTGAAACGGCGAAATACAGGGTTACTTGAGATTCTTCGCCGCCCATTGAGCCACAGAGATCGTTGACAAACCTCTGCGTGCTGTATAGGTGTTTTCATGATCCCAGTGCGTCCCAAGCCCAGAAGCAAAAGTGATCCTGTACATACGCATCTGGTTGGTGGGATCGTTAGCAAGTTCTTGCTCTAACTGATCGACTGATTTGAGGCTTCTCTCGACGTTTCTGCCAAGTTTGTCTTGCACTATGTTGGCGAGCCGATCCATAGAGATGGAATCACCGGAAATATAGACGACACCGTTCTCTTGCGGAGTGACAAAGATGAGCTCGGCAATGACGTTGCCAATATCCTCCACCGCTGTGACCGTGAGAGTGTTGTCCCAGCTTCCGATGGCGGTGAATTTGGCGTTCTCGAGATCGACCAGTCCGAAATCTTTCCTAAACAGGAAGCTGAGAAACATGCCCGTTGACACAATGACCCACTGCGTCTGTTTCTGGGCTCTGAGCAGATCGCGGATGGCAACTTGCTCGGCGAAGAGATCGTGCTTTGTGTTGCGTTGGATGACGTCGTAATCGAGGCCGAACTGCCAAGGGAAGAACTTGGGGATGCCTGCATCTAGGGCAGCTCGTGCAATCTTTGTCTGCGTTCCCGGTGGCATTTCCATGCCCGTGCACCCAATCACAATGTCGAAAGGCTTGAAGAGAGCTGTGAGCTCTGACTGAGTGGCTGCTGCTACATCGCCAGGAATAATAGAGACCTTGCTCTGTCTGTACTTGGCAATCCTCGCTTTTTTGGCTTCGTCTTGGGTTTCAATGGTCGACGGGCGCAAGAGCAGGACAATCTCGGTGTCGGCACGAGCTTGATGGTTTGCCAGATTCAAGACAATCTGATCACCGAGTTCGCCGGCACCGAGGATGAGGATGGACTTGGGTCGAGACATATTCACGTGGGATCCGGGGGTCAAGAGCAGCTACAATGTTATGTTACGGCGAGGGATCGTCACCGAGGAGAGCATCGAGAGCATCGAGTTTAAAAGTATTCTCTGAACCTGTCGGAGATACGCGCCCACACAATAACTGCCTCCAACACCTTTAGGCGTACGACGTCGGCGCTACCCAGCTATGGTGGCCATCAAGCACAACTTCCCATCGACAGAGAAACTCGGAGATTAAGGAGGGGCAAGTCAACTCGGAACTTCGGATGAGTCAAAGAGCTGCTCTTTGACGTGTCCGGCGGAAACTATGTTGTTCGTCAAGTGGAAGAATCTAGAAGCCACAATCACGAATCATCCACTCTGTAACTTTGGCATGGATTCGTGATTGGATTTCGGAGTTTAGCAGCGCAAAACGGTGCGGCGTGCGGCATGCGGGTGTTCGGATCGTGTTCGATTCAGTCTGCTAACAGGTGAAGTGCTCGATGACGTGTGACGGATCACGTGGAATCATCGATTCGTGATTTGAATTTATGAAACTGTGATTGTAGCCAGCAAACGAATCTTTCACAATTTTAAGTTTGGTCGTGGATCATATTCGTGATTACACTGGATCAAAGCCGCGTGTTTCCGTTTTGTACCATTCACGTTGCGTCATGGCTGCAACGCTCTGCGTCAAGTGCCCACAGTCGCACTTTTCAGTGTCACATCGGCTACCTCGGCTCGGCTCGTTCGGCGTGCTCAACTCGCCCTCTCCAAAAATACAGTAGCTGCACTGTACGTGTTGAATGCCTCGCAGGTGTTCACAATTCGTGATTGTTTAGCCATTCACGATTCTGTGATTCGTGATTCACGATTTTTGTTTGCTCTGGACAAGGTTACGTCCGTGCGGGCAAGCACGGCGTGCTCATATGTAAATAGCCACCTACGTCTCTGCTCAACAACTGCGTTGCTCCCACCGATTCATCGTTCCATCTTACTTTGTTCTTCGCCCACCTCACTCGTCCATTTGCCTCCAGCTTTTCCCATTCTCCATCAATCATCATGCCTTCCGTCGTCCTTGGCAGCAAGCCTCTTCTGGGTCCCTTGGTCGGTCTCAGCCTCTGGACTTTCGCAATCGAGGGTCTTCTCTACTACCGTAGGACGCCAGCACTCAAGAAGTACAACATCGACTTTGATCCCGAAAAGGTCAAGCAGGAGAAGGCCACCAAGCTTCCCGCTTTTGTTCAGTGGCCTGCTGACAACTTCAACAACCTCTTGGAACAACCCACGCAGTTCTATGCTGCCGTTCTTGGGCTGACTCTCTTGGACGTCAAGGACCCTCTCACTACTCGCCTTGCTTGGGGATACGTCGGTTTGCGCGTCGTCCACAGTCTGATCCATGTCAGCGTCAACAAGGTCACTGCCAGATTTGCCGTCTGGGCAACGAGTTCAGTCGTACTCCTTGGCATGACCGTAAAACTCGCCGCCGAAGTCTTCTACTAGGTCGTGCTTCCTTCACCTCTGCGCTATTGAGCCTTACTTGGATTACCATGACTCTCAATGGATCAAAAATTTATGTAGGACAACTATCTGCAACTACCAATGCAATTTCACAAGTTCCACTCGTGCTCATCTTGCAACGAATCTGCCTGTGCAAATGAGTCAATTCCGTGCGATGCCGGCCAGGATAAAACATGCAGGAAACCCCGTTGGCCAATATTCTGCTTGTTTTCCATCTACTGCCGCACTAATGGCTCTGGCCTTGTTTTGCGTCGATCCACGGTTGTTCGGCCGCCGAAAAAGTCATGGTGCCAGTTTCAGCAGCCGGCTGTGATGGTCGGGGCGTGGTGGTGATGGGTGGGCATAGGTGGAGGATCAGACGGTGGTTCGAAGCTGAGCTTTGGCGCGGTTGACGCTCGAACAAACCATCTAAACGCTCAGTGGTCGATCTTGGATTGTCAAAAAACCAACTGACCGTGGATTCACGTATTTCTGGACTTGATGTTTGTCTTTATTTTGGTCTTTCATGTTTTCCTCGAAGCTGAATGCGGTCCCTCGCGGTACCGTGACCAACTTACCCATCAAGGTAACAGGCAGCCTCTAGGGTAACTCCATCAAATGATGATCTAGTGCAACCGTATGAGACCGAAGCAGAAGAGTAAGCATTGCGTCGACTTTGTGGTTTTCGTTAGTATTCATGTTGCAGCAATTATGCGATCTGCCGAGCTTCAACCATACTCAGATTTCTCAAGCAGCGATTGTCACGATCGTGAATAGTTATCCCAATTCTGACCAGATCCGTTGATCTTCTGGCGTGCGCGATCAGTCGCGGTGACGCAAGCCTGAATGGTAGGACGCGGACTTGAAGCTTAACCGCTGTACCGAAGGCAGGTCGACAACCGATCGGACTTGGGTTGTAATCTTCAACTCGCGGCTATATTACTGATAACAACGTCGCACGGGATGTACAGGCAAAAAACGGTCATTTGGCTGCACCCAAGATAGAACGCAACTAATTGAGTCATTTGGTTTGTGCGCCTACCCTGAGGAGAACGAAACGAAGCATGCAGGAATAGGACTCGGGTCCCCACCTCCTCATCCTCATGCATCAGAGATCGATATACCGATGCCCATCGCGATGGCCGGCCTGATGCGAGCCGAAACACCGCTCCGTCCTCTAACAGTTTTTCTCAGTCAGCGTCGCGCGCACGAGGTCTCTGTTGTGTTTGTTTGCGGTGGGCAAGGTTCGAGCAAAACATAACCTGGCGAAAGAAAAACATATACATTCACGATTGCAATTGCGTACGAAAACCTAGACAGGAGAGAGCTGCGGAAAGGGTCAGAAGAGAGACGAAATCGAGTGTGCTAGTGCCGCTTCGGGCCTGCAGAGCAGTGTTGAACGTTGTCTTTGGCGATGACTCCAGAGCAGGTGCGGATCGAGCTCACTCGACTGGGTTCAGACGCGTTGAGCCCAGGTCCATGCTGGACCGTTATTGGTCTCGAAGCGGCCATGATCAACCCACGATCGATATGGAGTGCAAAAGGGCTTCTACCCATGCGACAGGAGATTATTCATGAAGCTGACAGGGTTGAATGCGGAATCGGAGCTAGACGACAGAATGTCCACCAAGGTTGGGCGGAGCTCGAAAAGGTCGAGACAGGGGTAAGTGTGCGAATCGAGCATACCCCGAATGCACAGCCGAGGACACTGTTGACCCGTAAGAGGTATCACTTGAGGTCGTAAGCCGTCTGGCGCTTGTTTGAATCCGGTCCTTGTGCCAAGGTCGAGAAGCACGCTCAACAGAGCCTGTTCGGTCAGTGGCTTCTCGTTCGGCGGTGCCATCGAGGCGCTCTTGATCACCGGTCCAGCAATGGCAAACGCTGAACTAGCAAGGAACGTGGTGTCCTGTGGATCCCTTTGGTTCTTTGCTTCCCAGGCAACGTAGGTCATGTAGCGCGCAGCGTGCATCTCGGCCTCTCCGGGCTCAAGGGTGATGTTGGAGGCATCGGTCGACGAACCATCAACGAAGGGCCGGTCGAGATGACCTATGAAGACCGGGATGATGCCATCGAGGCCATACTCCGGGTTCTCTATTTGCACGGCTACTCCACGTTTCCAACAGTGCCATAGAAATTCGGGTGTTATCTCATCGATCGCATCGGTCAGCAAGTCAAAATGCGTAAAGTTGATCCACATCGGCAGCGTGGCGGAAGCCGACTGTGATTGATCTCTGAACGGAATCGCATGCCGTTCGGTGCGCGAGCCGGCATCGTAGACGTCTTCAAGGCGTTGGCGCAGCGCAGCGAGATTGGCTTCGTCGAGGTCGGCAAGGTTCTCAAGAACGCTTTCGAGACGCACGGGCTTGGCGTAGATGCTGGCAGCATCGTGCTCGGTGTCCGACGATCCCTTCGGCTGGTGAATCTCGGAATCTCTGCGCTTCA